>NW_026531618.1:0-1672 GCF_026283585.1 Hylaeus volcanicus | reverse complement strand
TAAGCATCTGTGATGTGCTTTCGAAAATTAATTTACAATTTGGAGATATCGATAAGGAAACGCGTGAAAAATATCGTCTCGCGGAGTCGGAAAAAAGAATCGTACGGGAAATGATCCAAGATTTATTAGATAATAACATAATACGGGAATCAGATTCACCGTACGCGAGTCCGATTACCTTAGTAAAGAAGAAAACGGGCGATTATCGAATGTGCATTGACTATCAGAAGTTAAATGCCGTGACGATAAAAGATAAATATCCGTTACCGTTAATTGACGATCAAATTGATAAACTCGACGGACATAAATATTTCACGGGATTGGACTTGGGGTTATTATCAAGTACCGATGGCAGAAAATTCGATTGCAAAGACAGCCTTTATAACTTCGGAAGGACATTATGAGTTTTTAAGAATGCCGTTTGGGTTAACGAACGGTTCGGCTGTATTTCAGCGACTCATGGATAAGGTATTAGGGTCGTACAAAAACAGCATTGCCTTTCCATACCTGGACGATGTAATAATATCGTCGCGAACGATTGATGAAGGTATGGATAGACTACGTCGTGTGTTAGAAGCGTTTCGAACACAGGGGTTGACTTTAAAACTAGAGAAATGCTCGTTTTTTAAGACAAAGATTGAATATCTTGGAAGGGAAATAAGAGAAGATGGGGTTCAGCCAGGACAACGGAAAGTTATAGCGGTACAACAGATGAAAGCACCGACAACGGTTAAAGAGGTACGACAATTTTTGGGACTGGCGAGTTTTTTCCGAAAGTTAATCCGCGATTTTGCAAGAATTGTAGAACCAATTACTCGTCTACTAAAAAAGGATGTAACGTGGCATTGGGGGAGGTCTCAAGATCGAGCTTTCTGCGAGGTAAAAAAATTATTGACGACACGTCCTGTACTTTCGATATTCGATCCAAGTCGATCCACGGAACTACATACAGACGCAAGCTCGTTAGGTGTAGGAGCATGTTATTACAACGAAAAGAGGATGATAAAATGACCGTTGTAGCCTATTTCAGTAAACAAACGACAGGAAATCAACAGCATTATCATTCGTATGAGTTGAAAATGATGGCTGTAGTTTTTGCATTGCGATATTTTCGGGTTTACTTGTTAGGGCTCGAGTTTAAAGTATTAACAGATTGTAACGCCTTGAGAACCACATTTTCAAAAAAGGATTTATTGTCCCGTGTTGGGCGATGGTGGTTGGAGGTGCAAGAGTTTACTTTTGACATTGAATACCGCCCGGGAACAAAGATGGCCCATGTTGACGCGTTGAGCTGAAACCCACAGCCAATGCTAGAAATTGCATACGTAGACATAACAGAAGGTGCTTGGGTAACAGCAGCTCAGTTACAAGACGAACAACTGTCGCGCATTCGGAAAATTCTCAAAACGAATGATCGAAACCTGGAAACCAAACATTACTTCAAAGAGTACCTCTTAAAAAAATAATAAATTATACCGACAATTATCCGAGAAAGAAAAAGCTTGGATAGTGCCGAAAAATGCTAGTGTTACGTGTCGACAATTTTAATTTTAATTTTGTTTTTAATTTCGTCGGCAGGAATGTGTTCGAGATGGTTTACCATCCCGAATTCGTTCTAATCGAACACAAACCTAGCCTTTGACGGTAGTTTGCTAAATTCGTTATGGGAAAG
>NW_026531617.1:0-2164 GCF_026283585.1 Hylaeus volcanicus | reverse complement strand
TGGACAGTCGCGTCGCAGTCGATCCCTAGTGAGCCAGAGGGAATTTCGCGAACATTCTACGAGTCGTTCGCCAGAGAGGCGAAGCTCCCCCGAACGAAATGCGGAGGACGAATTAGATGCGCGTCTCGAACGATTAGAGCAAATTCTCGCGGAGGGGCAACGGCCGCAAGCGCGATCTCGTTCGCGGTCCCCTGTGCGACATCAGTCAACATCGCGGTCAGCATCGCGGTCGGTATCACGGTCACCGATTAGACGCGGTCCGCGAGTGTCCGAGAAAGAAGATAGGCTCGATCGACTAGAGCGTATGGTAGCAGAACTGAGCAATCGCTCATTGTCGTGTACGCGATCGCCGTTCCGCTCCCGCCCAGGGGATGAATTACTCATCGCTGTGTTCAATCCCGCGAAAGATGATATAGTGGTGGAACAATGGGTCCACCACGTGGACGAGTTATCGCGGCAATACGATTGAGACGATCTGGCGGTATCCCAACATATCGCGAGCCGTTTACGTGGCCATGCGCGGCTGTGGCATGATACCCGCCAGCGTATCACTACCACGTGGGCGGAAAGGAAGCTGTTATTGGTCACACAGTTTAGGAAGACGGTCCCGTTCAGTCGGCTTTTTAAGGAGGCTGCGTTGTACGAGACTCAGCCGGGTCAGAGTCTGGGAGGCTATTGTTTCCAAAAGCTCAGTAAGCTTAGAAAACTAGATATCAAGACTCCAGAGAAGTACGTGGTAGACATGGTTATCGGAAGAATAACCGACGAAAAGCGTCGCCCGAACGATGCGTTCGGCACAGCACGAGGACGCCAACGTGTTATATGCATTCATGACGGCCCTGGAGAGTATGCCTCAACGCGGAGCTACAAAAGGACCCATCCCAAGCGGGTCGAGGGGACCTGTCCCAAGCAGTTCCAGGGGACCAAAGCTGCGAATGTGAGGGGCCGGGGCTTGAGCTGACCCTGGCCCCCTGAGGGGATATAATTCCCCTCGGAACCGGCCGAGGTTGTGTGGTCGGCCCGTCCCCACTTGGACCAACGGGTCCTGTGCGGGCGCATGGGGGGTGGGGTGGGGAGGGTCGGGGCGTGCCGGATCACGCCTCCGACGACCCTCCCTTACCGGTGTCGGCGTCTTGTCCTGGCGTTCAGGAAGCTCTTTGTTTCCTGAACCAGTACGGACACGAAGATGCCGGGGGCTGTGGGTGGACCGAGCGGGGGCTCGGGAAGCCCATTCCGACGGCCCCAGGGATGGGGAAACCGGGCGGGTCCCTCCGCCCGGGGTCTTATAGAGTAGGTAGTGGGGGAAGCTAACACCCTCCCCCCGGGATTCATGTAAGCTGGGAAGCGTCCTGCGAGTACTCGCGTGATCCAGGCGCTTCCCATGTAGCTTAGGTGGGTGTGGGGTTTTAGTGGGTAGCCATCGCGGACGGGCGCGCATTTGGCGCTCCCCTCCCCGATGGTAGTCCCACATAACCTCGGTTTTTCCCCCCGGGAAACCGAGGTATGCGTAACGCATTTCCCCACAATAAAAAAAAAAGGGGGGGGGACCAAAGCTACCACAGGGCTAGGTAGCCCCGACAACAAGCACGTGGAAGAAAGATAAAGGATTTCGACCGCCTCCGAAGTGCTATAGCTGCGGAGAAATGGAGCACTTCGCGAAAAGCTGCCGCAAAGGTAGAAGCGAGGTAGTTCGCGGTAAAGAGGTAAATATTGTACAGAGTATCAAACCCTTACGTAACATAATCAACTTAGTATTCGTGTCAATGGAAAACGAATTGAAGGATTAATTGACACGGGTAGTGCATGTACCGTAATACATTCCAATGTAATAAAAAAATTTAGTACCGCACCAAAAATAGTCACTGACGCGTTCCTTCGAGCATTTGCGGGTCAAACAGTGCTGGCGAATGAGGTAGCTTGGGTGTTAATCACGATTCAAAACGCGACTGCGAATGTAGATTCGTTTGTTGTCCCTAACGAATATGCAAGATACGAAGTCATTGTGGGATGAGACTTTTTGTTACAAGAGCACATTGTAATGATAAAACGTGGGAATCGTTTAATATTTAATGAGATTCCTGCTCAACAAAATGAATCCATCCCGGCGGAAATGAGTATAAGCATCTGTGATGTGCTTTCGAAAATTAATTTACAATTTGGAGAT
>NW_026531616.1:0-2168 GCF_026283585.1 Hylaeus volcanicus | reverse complement strand
TGGACAGTCGCGTCGCAGTCGATCCCTAGTGAGCCAGAGGGAATTTCGCGAACATTCTACGAGTCGTTCGCCAGAGAGGCGAAGCCCCCCCCGAACGAAATGCGGAGGACGAATTAGATGCGCGTCTCGAACGATTAGAGCGAATTCTCGCGGAGGGGCAACGGCCGCAAGCGCGATCTCGTTCGCGGTCCCCTGTGCGACATCAGTCAACATCGCGGTCAGCATCGCGGTCGGTATCACGGTCACCGATTAGACGCGGTCCGCGAGTGTCCGAGAAAGAAGATAGGCTCGATCGACTAGAGCGTATGGTAGCAGAACTGAGCAATCGCTCATTGTCGTGTACGCGATCGCCGTTCCGCTCCCGCCCAGGGGATGAATTACTCATCGCTGTGTTCAATCCCGCGAAAGATGATATAGTGGTGGAACAATGGGTCCACCACGTGGACGAGTTATCGCGGCAATACGATTGAGACGATCTGGCGGTATCCCAACATATCGCGAGCCGTTTACGTGGCCATGCGCGGCTGTGGCATGATACCCGCCAGCGTATCACTACCACGTGGGCGGAAAGGAAGCTGTTATTGGTCACACAGTTTAGGAAGACGGTCCCGTTCAGTCGGCTTTTTAAGGAGGCTGCGTTGTACGAGACTCAGCCGGGTCAGAGTCTGGGAGGCTATTGTTTCCAAAAGCTCAGTAAGCTTAGAAAACTAGATATCAAGATTCCAGAGAAGTACGTGGTAGACATGGTTATCGGAAGAATAACCGACGAAAAGCGTCGCCCGAACGATGCGTTCGGCACAGCACGAGGACGCCAACGTGTTATATGCATTCATGACGGCCCTGGAGAGTATGCCTCAACGCGGAGCTACAAAAGGACCCATCCCAAGCGGGTCGAGGGGACCTGTCCCAAGCAGTTCCAGGGGACCAAAGCTGCGAATGTGAGGGGCCGGGGCTTGAGCTGACCCTGGCCCCCTGAGGGGATATAATTCCCCTCGGAACCGGCCGAGGTTGTGTGGTCGGCCCGTCCCCACTTGGACCAACGGGTCCTGTGCGGGCGCATGGGGGGTGGGGTGGGGAGGGTCGGGGCGTGCCGGATCACGCCTCCGACGACCCTCCCTTACCGGTGTCGGCGTCTTCTTGTCCTGGCGTTCAGGAAGCTCTTTGTTTCCTGAACCAGTACGGACACGAAGATGCCGGGGGCTGTGGGTGGACCGAGCGGGGGCTCGCGAAGCCCATTCCGACGGCCCCAGGGATGGGGAAACCGGGCGGGTCCCTCCGCCCGGGGTCTTATAGAGTAGGTAGTGGGGGAAGCTAACACCCTCCCCCCGGGATTCATGTAAGCTGGGAAGCGTCCTGCGAGTACTCGCGTGATCCAGGCGCTTCCCATGTAGCTTAGGTGGGTGTGGGGTTTTAGTGGGTAGCCATCGCGGACGGGCGCGCCTTTGGCGCTCCCCTCCCCGATGGTAGTCCCACATAACCTCGGTTTTTCCCCCCGGGAAACCGAGGTATGCGTAACGCATTTCCCCACAATAAAAAAAAAAGGGGGGGGGACCAAAGCTACCACAGGGCTAGGTAGCCCCGACAACAAGCACGTGGAAGAAAGATAAAGGATTTCGACCGCCTCCGAAGTGCTATAGCTGCGGAGAAATGGAGCACTTCGCGAAAAGCTGCCGCAAAGGTAGAAGCGAGGTAGTTCGCGGTAAAGAGGTAAATATTGTACAGAGTATCAAACCCTTACGTAACATAACCAACTTAGTATTCGTGTCAATGGAAAACGAATTGAAGGATTAATTGACACGGGTAGTACATGTACCGTAATACATTCCAATGTAATAAAAAAATTTAGTACCGCACCAAAAATAGTCACTGACGCGTTCCTTCGAGCATTTGCGGGTCAAACAGTGCTGGCGAATGAGGTAGCTTGGGTGTTAATCACGATTCAAAACGCGACTGCGAATGTAGATTCGTTTGTTGTCCCTAACGAATATGCAAGATACGAAGTCATTGTG
Organism: Hylaeus volcanicus; assembly: GCF_026283585.1. Classification (NCBI taxonomy): domain Eukaryota; kingdom Metazoa; phylum Arthropoda; class Insecta; order Hymenoptera; family Colletidae; genus Hylaeus; species Hylaeus volcanicus. Next base: position 159 of record NW_026531616.1, on the reverse strand, counting down.
GGATGAGACTTTTTGTTACAAGAGCACATTGTAATGATAAAACGTGGGAATCGTTTAATATTTAATGAGATTCCTGCTCAACAAAATGAATCCATCCCGGCGGAAATGAGTATAAGCATCTGTGATGTGCTTTCGAAAATTAATTTACAATTTGGAGAT
>NW_026531615.1:0-1833 GCF_026283585.1 Hylaeus volcanicus | reverse complement strand
AATAAATAATCTAAAGTTACTTACTCCTAGCTTCTACAATAATTAATTTCTGTTTCCTTTAAACCTATAACCATTTTCCCATCGACGCCATTTTGTGAGCATTTATATAGCAAACCTGAAGGGTTTCGAAGTGCATCGCGTATTCCAATGCAGTTCTTTCCCCCTTTTCAGCGAGTTGCTAGGTTGCTTTCTATTAACGTCTGGCATGAGCTCAAAGGGTAACGTAATCGAAGATGCAGGCCAAGAGGAGGGAAGGATCGATTCTAATCGAATCATGCCAGGCTATACGGATTATATCCTTCTCACGAGATTGGTCCGGTGGTGGTCAAAGGACATATCGCTGGTCGACAATCACTTACGGTTCTCTCTTAGCGGTCAGAGGCCCGATTGTGTTTCGAGCTTTCAGCTTCTTCTCTTCCCAGATCCTTATCAATCACGCGATATGCACTTATTTCGCTATTCCATACAACAATCTACCTCTAATTCTACACGAAATTGTTCGCTGCGCAAGTGTGGACTCCCAAGTACCGCCATTTTCGAAGCAAACGCTCGTCAAGTGTTACATATCAGAATCCCGCCAAAATTGCGTACTGGCGCGAAATTCAAATATAAAACTAGGTACTTTGTAAAAGAAACGAAAATGGTGGAGATAATATCGTACGAAAATTATGAAATTTGTGTTAAGCACATGCTATACATGTGTACACACATATCCGTAAAGATCATTATGTAGTATATGTCTTATTTCGTGCAACAGGGCTGTATCATTGTCGAAATTGTCGACAAAACCTTAGACTTTGAATAAATTTGAATTTTGTTAGTTTGTTTGTCTCGTTTCTTCTTTTGAACATTTTCCAAAGCTACCGACTCACAGAGTCCACACTCGTACAGTCGAAGCTTAGAACCCCTCCCCTTAGAAATAATTAATAATAATAATAATTATTATTATTATAATAATTCTTATTATTAGTATATATATTTGCTACTTTTACTAGATGTTTACAAGGTTCCTACTTTTAGAAATAATTTTAGCTTCCAAGTTTCTTGTATACTTTGAGAAATATCGTTAATGTTTCCACTTTTAATAACGCAAAAGAAAATAATGCGACGAGTCTCGATTGCTTCTTGAAACTAACAAGAGATTAAAATGATCGCTAGACGAATGCGGTCAGGTTGCATTCGCGTTTGTGCAACATTAGCATATTTATGAGGAGGGAATATTCAGTGAGGGATTTAATCGATCTTTCACTACCAATACGTTTATTGACGACGCTCGAATAATTAATCTGACAGCAATTTCGAATTGAATCTCACAAAGTTTCAGAATCTACCATTCCCACGTTCCCTCGCGATTCTTCGAAACGGTCGATAAAAATACCAAAGGGCCCTCCCCGTTAGCATATTAATCGAATCATTGTTGATAAGGAAGGAAGATTAAAAATTATGGAAATGGGGTCCCGGAGTTTCGAAAGAGCTACGTTTCCAAGCTTTTTGTTTTTAGCTTCGGAAATAATTTCAGTTTTAACATTCCTAGCCCCAAACATAACCTCACTCTTTGTATTTTCCGAAACAAATTCAATTTGAGAATAGCTACTTTCAGAAATCATCCCAATGTTAACGTTCCTAGTCTCAAACATAACCTCACTCCTTGTGTCTTTCGAAACAAATTAAATTTAAAAATGGCTACTTTCAGAAATAAATCCAATGTTAACATTCCTAGTCTAAAACATAACCTCAATGCTTGTATCTTACGAAATAAATTCAATTTGAGAATAGCTACTTTCAAAAATCATTCCAATGTTAACATTCCTAGTCTCAAACATAACCTCAATG
>NW_026531614.1:0-1337 GCF_026283585.1 Hylaeus volcanicus | reverse complement strand
AAACATAACCTCAATGCTTGTATTTTCCGAAACAAATTAAATTAACATTCCTAGTCTCAAACATAACCTCACTCCTTGTATCATTCTAAATAAGTTCAATTTAAAGACGTCTGCTTCCAGAAATACCTCGAAATTTCAATGTCTTGAAATACCAATGAATTACTATGAAATACTACGTACTACAATTAGCAGGTTCAATTAAAAATAGAACAAAGGTCTTTTCCCGATCCCGTCGTAATGAAAACAGAGCTTGAGTTTGTCCAGAGGGGTCATTGCTCTACAAAGCGTTCGACGAATACCTCTGACCTGAAGGTTCAACTGCGAAACCTTATTGAGCAATTCGATGAATGGCTTAGAAGAAGCAGGGGCTAGGAGGAAAAGAGAAACGGAGAAAGAACGCGGGGGGTAAAAAGCTAAACGCAAACTGGATAAATACAAGAACAATAGAACAAACTTGCTCGGCCATTGACAACTCTCTGTTCCAACAGGAAACAGGATTTATGTACGAACGAGTTGGGATGTACTTGTCCAACAAAGAGTAACTGTATATAGTATATACAACACACAGAAATATTTATTACCACCATAGAGAAGGTATTTATAATGTACAAATTACGTTGCTGCAAACGCATCTCTTTACTTATTATTTTCAAGACTTGATTGGAACATTGACTACGTTATTTTATTATTTAATGTAAGTTCGCAGTATTCTTGGGCGCCCCTCCCGTGCCCCTCGCTTCGAAAATAAGTGCAAATCTCTATCTCGCGGGAACACGTAGTCATAGTTTAATAGGTTTGAACAACTTCAAAGTTTGTAGTTCTCAAACTTTCCTAACTTTGGTTAACTTCGGTAGAAACGAACTCCCTTCGCACATAATAACCGATAATCTTCATACTGGCATAACTAATAGCCTCTGTACGAGGCATCTTTGCTTTGCTGTTCAAATATATAGGCGGAAGCTAATAAAAAAAAAATTACAGGTTTTTTAATTCAATTTGAAACGATTATTCATTTGGGGAAGGGAAAGGGAAAATTATTTGTTTGTTTCTGGAGGAGGAAATATTAATAGTTTATGGCGATTATTTGGTGGATTATTGGTGAACAATAAAACAGATTTTTGGTATGGATACTTATTACACATGGATGTTATTTTCTTCGTCTATTCCTAATTGTAAGGTAATTTTATTTGCTAAATTGTAAGAATTGGGGTATTAGATGAAATAAATATTATATTTGAAAGATTAATGCCAGGCCTCTTGTAAATTAATAAATAATCTAAAGTTACTTATCTCCTAGCTTCTACAATAATTAATCTCCGTTTCCATAAAAACTGTAA
>NW_026531613.1:0-2701 GCF_026283585.1 Hylaeus volcanicus | reverse complement strand
GTTACAATATCCTTATACCTATCCTATAGCTAACGCTCTCTCTCTCTCTCTTTCTCTCTCACGCACACGCACACATTCCCACTCCTACACTCGGCCCTCCTGACAAGGATATCTGGCCTCAGATATCGCACGCTTTTTTTTTTTGTTTCTATTAGTCCACCACTTCACTATCACTGCACAGCTCGTCACTGCTTTCAGTCATCCAGGGTTTAATGTAATCCGCCGCCGTCGATGTCTGTCGTGGTCCCTCGTGTTCGCCAACCTTCGTCACTACATACCGGTCGTTTCGTAGTAATTTAGTTATTTCATATGGCCCAAAATACTTTGCTGCGAATTTTAAGTCTGGTTCTTGTTGCGTTCTCTTCCAATTCGAAAATCAGTGACTGATATTGTTGTCCTTTTAATTTTATTTCTTCCATTCTAATATTTAGCGATTTAACTTCTCTTTTTTTAAAAATATATTTTTTATTGAATTTACGTAACAATGTTCGAAGATATTGCACAAGTTCAATAGTTGTAGCATCATTTAAATTATTTTCACTATCTTTAGTTTCGAAATGAGGAAAGATGATTTCTTTTAAATTTGTGTTGCAATTTTCAATAGAAGTTTCATATGAGTTATTTCGATGCCTTAAACTTTGTATACATTTAATATTTTCACATATCTTCAACTTAGCTTCTTCAAGTACTTCATTTAGTTTCACACTATTTACTTTTTCATTGTGTAAAGATTCCTCTGTGTTCTTAAGTTTCCCTTTCAAAGTCTCTACTTCAGTGTTTAAAATATTTTTAGATTCTTCGGTTCGTGATAAAGATATCTTCTGAGAGGTGCACAAATCTTGTAACTGTTGGTTCTGATTTGATAAAGAAGTATTTTGTTCTTTTAAAGATTCAATCTTTTTAGTTAAATTACTTAAGACGCTATTTAATTTAGTTTCTGTACTTTGTAACATTTTTGTTTTTTTCTGTAATTGTTCTGCTACATTTTTATAATCGCGGCTGGTATTAATTAGAGAGGTTACCTCGCGCTCGCAAATACAAACATTTTTAACATACTTTTTACGGAATTCTTGCTGTACCGCTAGGCTTTCGTCAGTCGCAAGCGTCACTCTCCTTGGGCAGTTCTTCGCAACGTGTCCGAATTCTCCACATTCAAAACACTTCGCTCCTTGACTTCTTCGGTGACACTCGAAGGAGAGATGTTCGCGGTCGCCGCAGTTGTAACACCTTTTCGGCGGCGTATTCCGCGCTTCTCGTCGTTGCATCCCGTCGTCTCGCCGCTGAACTCCATCATCTCGTCGTCGAAAATCGCTGTCTCGTCGCTGGAACTCGTTGTCCCCTCGACAACTATTTTCTGGCCGTCGGAACTCGTAAGATGCTCGCGATATCGTACCACCTCCACGATAATTCGGACCATCGGATCGCTGCATTCCCGCTCCACCACATTGCGCAGCACTAGTTTTCTGTCCGTACGCCTCTGCATTAGCTCGTAAGCTTCTCTGGATAGCGGGTGGTAACGTAACACCCTTGAATCCTTCTAGAAGCGATGCCTTCGATACAAACTTCTGCAATTTCGCGTGGTTTCTCAATGAATGGTCCGGTATGCCGTCTATTAAATATTCGATCAGCTCGCCTTCATCGATCGAGATACGATTAGCCAGGATCGTTTTTCGGTGGAAATATTCTGCGAATGTCTCCTCTTTTCTCCATGTTCGCCCTTCAAACTCTCTGCGTGCTGAAATTTTACTTTGTCGATCACCGAAAGTGTCTCTCAGCTCACTCACTATATCGTCGACTCGCATTTCTATATACTCCGGTTTTGAATGAAACCACTCGAGAGCTTTGTTCTTTAGTCGCGAAACGACTAATAATTTCGCCGCATTGTCGTCCAGCCTATACGTCGACCGCAGCAGTGTCAGCTGCTTCTCCCAAATATCGAAATTTTCGCCGTTTCCTTCCAAATAACTCAGCATAGCCTTCATTGATTCGTCTATCACCACTGCTCTACGTTGATCCACGTGGGGCGCACTCTGGGGAACGAACACTCCACCTATGTTTAGTCTTTGCATTTCACGCATCATTTCCACCTCGCGTCTCAATAATTGAATCTCGCGCTCAGCGAGTTCTAGCTCCCTTCGCTGAATGTCCATGCTTCTGGCATCGATGTCCGTAATTGGCGAACTTCGTGGTCTTGGCGAATTCGCGCTGGGAGCCTCGTCCACGCCGGAGTCTGCACTCGCGATGGCACCCGCGACAGAATTTCCACTCGCGGTCGCGCTTGGATCGCGGCTCGCCGCCTCATCCATCCACGCACCCGTCGGATCGTTCATCACGAGCCTATTGATTAGGTCACTCTTTACTCCAGCCATATTTAGACCTTTCACTTTCAGCATATCTTTCAGCTGTGCCACCGTGAATTCACTTGGGCTCCTGTTGGTACACATTTCACGTCACGTACACAGTCCACTCGATTCCACAATTCCCAAATTCCAACACTATATATATATAAAGAAAACACTTCTTATCCAGGCTTCACAGTTTGAGGTATTCCACACGATTGGTTAGTTCTTGGAGTCCACACAATTCACTCTTACGATTACGCGGCTCGTACTCACTGCTCGTTCAATCCCAGCTGAGCCCCCAAAATTTGTAGAATTTATTATATGTTACTATATTTATAAAATACTGACTTAACTATTAA
>NW_026531612.1:0-1995 GCF_026283585.1 Hylaeus volcanicus | reverse complement strand
CAAATAAACGTTTTCGATTGTGTATCACACAAGTTCCGAACAATTTTGTATTATTATCGCAAGGTCCTTGGAGGATCCACTGTACTAAACGGTATGATGTACGTTCGTGGTAACAAGAAAGATTACGACGAGTGGGAGAGCTTTGGTAATCCGGGATGGAACTACGAAAGCGTGTTGCCTTACTTCAAGAAGTCTGAAGACATGAGGATCGATAAATTAAAAGGATCATCCTACCATCAAACCGGTGGACCCTTGACCGTGGAAGATTTTAGATACCGTATGCCCGTAACTGATTACGTGCTGAACGCGACCACGCAAATGGGATATGAAATTCTGGACGTGAACGGGGCCAAACAAACTGGATTTATGCGCACATCCGGTACTTTAAGGGATGGTCTGCGTTGCAGCACTGCGAAGGCTTTCATTCGACCAGCTTCGAAGAGGAAGAATCTGCAGGTTAGCTTGCTTTCGATGGCGGAGAAGATTCTGATTCGCCAAGGTGAGTATTTACAAATGATAATCATGCACTTCACACAAATTTGTCTCTTTTCAATCTGTTTATTTCTTCTTTTAAATGAAAGTATGTTATCGCACTCAAAATGTTTTTATAATGAATCTTCTGATTTTAAGACGAAAATCAAGATCAAAATATGATTCATTAACTTGAGAAAATAAGCAAAAATGTAATATTTGATCAACATTTATCGCTGTAGAAAATAGAGAAGAGGCTTAAAGGCTAATAATTGCAATTCAGAGAATTATAATTACCGAATCAAAGAATCTACTTTCATATTTCTTTTTAATTAAAATTCTAATACTCTCACTATTCAAATATTAATTTCATTTGTTGACGAAGAAACGACACGTTTAAGGACTCGATCGACTGGCTACATGTATCATCGCTCATCAATTCGAATTTTTGACCTTTTATTTCAAACTGCAAGGGAATTTCGACAGTCGCAATTTATTCGATTACTTTGATTCGCAGAAGGAAATACAAGAAGAGCATACGGTGTTCAATTCCGCGTGAATGGAATGCTGAAGGAGGTGAATGCTAATCGCGAGGTAATTCTATCAGCCGGCTCAATACAATCGCCGCAATTGTTGATGCTGTCTGGTATCGGACCCAGAGATCATCTCGAAGAAATGGGTGTACCCTTGGTGCTCGATTCACCAGGTGTGGGTCAAAATCTTATGGATCACGTATCGATGGGTGGTTTGACATACTTGGTGGACCCACCACAGGAATACACGAGTTCCAGACCTTTCACATTCGTTTTACCCCGTACTGTTACCCCGGAAACTACATTAGAATTTGCTATGAATCACACTGGACCTCTGTATAGTGCGGCATCGCCCGAGGGTACAGGATTCGTCAATAGCAGGTGAGTACTTTGGGGGTTACTTAAGGGTGCAGAATAAAAGTACGTTTGCTATCTTCATTTTATTGTTCATAAAGTTTTAAGGGCGAAATTGCAAAATCAGGCCTTAGAGCCGCATCCGCCAAAGTGTAACGAATACATTAAAACCAGTTTTCTACTTTTTTCGCAACTGGCGCTGAAGTCAATTCGATATTCTGTTCTGACTCCTGCGCACCCTTAACCCTCCTGTCCTACGGTGGGTTCTAATCACTCATTCACTGCGGTTGAGTCGGATCCGACCTTGCGGTATTACTAACTAAAAAAAACTTCTTTTTTAAAATTTGACAATTTTTAGGAATATTTTTAAAACGTTCTAGTTAAAAAAAAAACAACAAAAATTTAATTCATGAAAACGATGCGAAAACTATAGAAAATTTACATTTGACTATGCTTCGTGTTTATTGTAAACTTTATTGGAAATCTCTTATAATATGGAAGGGGGAGATAGAACGAACGCAATAGTACTCGAATAATTGAAACAAGCTTTTCTCCGAATAGCTTTTTCTTAAATAAAAAGTGCATTATGTTTTTTTTTCAATCATTACCAACAGTTATTTACAGTAAAATATATAAT
>NW_026531611.1:0-1827 GCF_026283585.1 Hylaeus volcanicus | reverse complement strand
TTCGTGGTAACAAGAAAGATTACGACGAGTGGGAGAGCTTTGGTAATCCGGGATGGAACTACGAAAGCGTGTTGCCTTACTTCAAGAAGTCTGAAGACATGAGGATCGATAAATTAAAAGGATCATCCTACCATCAAACCGGTGGACCCTTGACCGTGGAAGATTTTAGATACCGTATGCCCGTAACTGATTACGTGCTGAACGCGACCACGCAAATGGGGTATGAAATTCTGGACGTGAACGGGGCCAAACAAACTGGATTTATGCGCACATCCGGTACTTTAAGGGATGGTCTGCGTTGCAGCACTGCGAAGGCTTTCATTCGACCAGCTTCGAAGAGGAAGAATCTGCAGGTTAGCTTGCTTTCGATGGCGGAGAAGATTCTGATTCGCCAAGGTGAGTATTTACAAATGATAATCATGCACTTCACACAAATTTGTCTCTCTTCAATCTGTTTATCTCTTCTTTTAAATGAAAGTATGTTATCGCACTCAAAATGTTTTTATAATGAATCTTCTGATTTTAAGACGAAAATCAAGATCAAAATATGATTCATTAACTTAAGAAAATAAGCAAAAATGTAATATTTGATCAACATTTATCGCTGTAGAAAATAGAGAAGAGGCTTAAAGGCTAATAATTGCAATTCAGAGAATTATAATTACCGAATCAAAGAATCTACTTTCATATTTCTTTTTAATTAAAATTCTAATACTCTCACTATTCAAATATTAATTTCATTTGTTGACGAAGAAACGACACGTTTAAGAATTCGATCGACTGGCTATATGTATCATCGCTCATCAATTCGAATTTTTGACCTTTTACTTCAAACTGCAAGGGAATTTCGACAGTCGCAATTTATTCGATTACTTTGATTCGCAGAAGGAAATACAAGAAGAGCATACGGTGTTCAATTCCGCGTGAATGGAATGCTGAAGGAGGTGAATGCTAATCGCGAGGTAATTCTATCAGCCGGCTCAATACAATCGCCGCAATTGTTGATGCTGTCTGGTATCGGACCCAGAGATCATCTCGAAGAAATGGGTGTACCCTTGGTGCTCGATTCACCAGGTGTGGGTCAAAATCTTATGGATCACATATCGATGGGTGGTTTGACATACTTGGTGGACCCACCACAGGAATACACGAGTTCCAGACCTTTCACATTCGTTTTACCCCGTACTGTTACCCCGGAAACTACATTAGAATTTGCTATGAATCACACTGGACCTCTCTATAGTGCGGCATCGGTCGAGGGTACAGGATTCGTCAATAGCAGGTGAGTACTTTGGGGGTTACTTAAGGGTGCAGAATAAAAGTACGTTTGCTATCTTCATTTTATTGTTCATAAAGTTTTAAGGGCGAAATTGCAAAATCAGGCCTTAGAGCCGCATCCGCCAAAGTGTAACGAATACATTAAAACCAGTTTTCTACTTTTTTCGCAACTGGCGCTGAAGTCAATTCGATATTCTGTTCTGACTCCTGCGCACCCTTAACCCTCCTGTCCTACGGTGGGTTCTAATCACTCATTCACTGCGGTTGAGTCGGATCCGACCTTGCGGTATTACTAACTAAAAAAAACTTCTTTTTTAAAACTTGACAATTTTTAGGAATATTTTTAAAACGTTCTAGTTAAAAAGAAACAACAAAAATTTAATTCATGAAAACGATGCGAAAACTATAGAAAATTTACATTTGACTATGCTTCGTGTTTATTGTAAACTTTATTGGAAATCTCTTATAATATGGAAGGGGGAGATAGAACGAACGCAATAGTACTCGAATAATTGAAACAAGCTTTTCTCCGAATAGCTTTTTCTTAAA
>NW_026531610.1:0-5525 GCF_026283585.1 Hylaeus volcanicus | reverse complement strand
AGTGAAGTAAAAATATATTGGACTTAGAGATGCATCTTTTAATCGAGTAATGCGTCTAGACTGTTCGATATTTTTTATTAATAAAAATCAAACTATCCTTACGAAATGTAGTTTCTTTCAAATTTATAACCCTGTCGGGAAGCAACTAATAAAATCTTACATTGGTGGGAGTACGTATGCTTCGTGCAGTAAGCACAATAGTTTGTCGGCGACATATTTTTCTGCAATTTGCTGATAACACCTGAATAACTTAAACGAACCATTAGCATGTAAACGGTGGTCGTTATTGCAAGTAAGTAATACAACGGAAAATGTCACGTTTATCAGGGATGTACTAATCGATATTTACTGAAATGTTTGTTCAGGTCTCGAACGTGATAAGTAAAAATTCAGTATAATAATAAGTAAATTCACATAACATTCAGTAACACCACAACTTTAGAAATAATTTCTTTAGTACCTCGGTAAACAACTTTGTCACCCATATGTGTGTGGCGTGCCGTTGCACCTGCTAATAAATCATCTTTCAAACGATATTAAATATAATACACATCTAGCACTTGAACTTTAGAAATAATTTCTCTGGTACCTCAGTAAAAAACCTTGTCACCCACGTGTGGTGTTAATAAATCATCTATCGATACACCGTATCAGACCGTATTAAATGTAACCCACGTCTGTGTTTCTTCACAGTAATCGCCTAACCGCTGAAAACAAGATGGACATCCTTACTCCATTCTTTGCGGTGCGATTTTTCATAAATTTAGTTTCGACATTGATCAGTGTGGGCATTGTATTTTTCTTCGTCCCTATATTCCGACCCGACATTGTCGATCTTGAGAACAGAGTGAGGCCAGTAATTACACAGGAAATACAAAGTAGTTACGATGTAATAATAATCGGGGGTGGCTCAGCTGGATCCGTACTGGCCAATCGTATAACAGAAGACGCAAATGTGTCGGTGCTTTTGTTGGAGGCTGGGACCGATGAACCAGTGTACACCGATGTTCCTCTATTCTATCTACCTTCGCAGAACACACTGTTGGATTGGGGATTTAGGCCCGAACCTTCGACCACGTGCAACTTCGCCATGAGGAACCATCAGAACTATTGGCCACGAGGCAGGGTACAGTAGAACCTTCTTCATTTTGTGGTGGCACCATAGATTCCATTAATACCATAGATAGTTCCATTAGATTTTGTATTTCTACGCAGGAATTTTATTTCTGCATACTCACTGTATAATTTGTACATAAAAATTAATTATGTTACGCTATGATACCTCAAAAAAGATAACAATAATAATTACAATTGATATAAGCGTTCTAAATACCTTTCGTACAAAGTTAAATCTATGTTTCATAGAACACTGTGTATGTTGATGAACTATCTCCTTAAAAAATTCTGTCTTAGAAAAAGCTAATCCTAATTTCAAGTGATAGAATGAACAAAAAAAAGAAAACTGGATAATTATGCATCAACCCAAAAGTTTGTTCGTTGCAATCCCTTAGGTTCTAGGTGGAAGCAGCGTAATAAACGCGATGTTATACATTCGCGGTAATAAGAAAGATTACGACGAGTGGGAGAACCTTGGTAATCCAGGATGGAAGTACGAAAGCGTGTTGCCTTACTTCAAGAAGTCTGAAGACATGAGGGTCGATGGATTAAAAGGATCATCCTACCATCAAACCGGTGGACCCTTGACCGTGGAACAGTTCAGGTACCGTTCACCTGTGACCGAGTACTTGCTAAAAGGCGTCACCGAAATGGGATACGAGGAAAAGGATGTAAACGGAGCCAGTCAAACAGGAGTTACGTACTCGCACGGTACGGTGAGGGATGGACTTCGTTGCAGTACCGCGAAGGCCTTTATACGACCGGCTTCGAAGAGAAAAAATTTGCATGTCAGCCTTCTGTCGTACGTGGAGAAGATCTTGGTGCAGGATGGTGAGTATGCATGATGTTTTTATTACTATCACTGTTTTCAATTTGTTAATAGATACTATACAAGGATAAATTTCTGTTGTGGACATATATTAGGTTGTCCCAAAAGTTTCTTTCATTTTATTAATAAGTAATACATACACAATATTTTATGTGCAATGTTACATTATTGAATTGCGTACGATTCATTTTGTTCCATTATTGTTACAACATCAACATCTAAGAAATTAGATTGTCTATTTCTATAAACACAACCGCACAAAATAGTTGAGTGCAAATTAAGAAAGAATCTTTTCGGACAACCTAATAAATACACGAATAACCAAGCATATACAGAATTAATTACTTAGATGAGATAACTAAAAATAAACAATAATTAAATTTTAAACTTATTTCTCCTTTTCAGTTAACATAGTGCAGTATTAATGATAAATAGCTGGTGTGTGTATTGTGTTACAAGCCTGTCACACAATAATAACGTTATCTTTTTAAAGAGATTTTTTTCAGGCACTAGCATTAGCTAAGTAATATCTGCTAAAACGCAACAGTGTAAACTGAAGTCGTACTAATTAATAATAATTGCAACAAGAAAGTTGTTTAATTATAATTATTAGCAATGGATTTACTCCTCTTAAAAAATATATTTTTGCGATAATATTTTATCGTCAAAATTGTCTTGTTTACTTTATGAAAAAGCCGTACTCCATGTATGATTATAAATATAAAGAGAAGGTATCTATATATCTTAATAAAATTACCGTTAACTCAATTTTTTTTTTAAGTGGACTTATTCCATTTTCAAATATAACAGCTCAAACATACAGTGGGTGTAGAAAGTATTCGTACATCGATAAATTTCCAAAAAAACTGTGTAAAATTGTAATTTCTTAACTTATTTCTTATAAAAAATGACATTCTACATATTCTCGGAAGTCTCTAAGATAGATGTAGTCCAAACAACATTTACTAGTTAATATAATTTGTGAAATTAACAAGAAAAAAACAATTAATCGATAGAAATGTTGAAGCAATAAGTATTCGCACAACTGTTTAAAAGTACTTTACTGGAAATTTGATGTCTTCTAATTCGCATGGAGCAATAAACTAATGTGTTTACGTTACAAACTCTACAGTAAATGGTTCGTCATAAGAATCGTACAAATACTTATTGCTTCTATACTTTTACCCACTTTTCGCATTTTTTTGTTAATTTCACAAATTATATTAACACATTGAATGCCAGACAAATATTCTTATTAATAGTTTCTGCTAAAATGAAATATTATTTAAACTACTGGAGACTGCATAATCAAACATTCACCGTCGTATTTATTTTTGTAACTTCATAAAAATTCATGAATTTCGTTTAATTTCATTCCCTTTGATGGTTGACTTTCAGAATTAATTTTTTTTAGTTCTTCAGTGAAAAGCACTGTCACCCGTATATGGGTGACATGGCGATCAACGTGTTAACTAGTAAATGTTGTTTGGACTACATCTATCTTAGAGACTTCCGAGAATATGTAAAATATCATTGATCATAAAAAAGCAAGTTAAGAAACTACAATTTCACACAAAAGTTTTCATTCACGAAGGAAATAATAAATATTATTTCCTATTATACATATCCACTACAGCTGTATTCATTGAAATGACCAAAAGAAAGTCTCTAAAACAACTGCAACATAAATTTAACCTTTTCCATTCTATTTTTCCTACCTAGATCGCGGCAGAACTTGACCACTATCTATTCATCTAACTTAATTTACAGATGGAAAAACAAAAACCGCATACGGGGTACAATTTCGACAAGGTAAAATTCAGAAGGAGGTGAAAGCCCCTCGCGAGGTCATATTATCAGCTGGTGCGATACAATCGCCCCAACTGTTGATGCTATCTGGAATCGGACCCAAAGATCATTTAGGAGCAATGGGGATTCCAGTGGTACATGATTTGCCAGGTGTAGGTCAAAATCTTCGGGATCAAGCAGCGATGGGTGGCATGACTTACTTGGTGGACCCACCAGAGGACTATAAGGGCACAAAACCTTTCACGTTCTCTTTGTCACGTGATCTTACTCCACAGACGGGGATGGAATTCATTGAGAAACAGAGTGGACCCTATTACACTGCTCTAGCCGAGAGTATGGCGTTTGTTAATACCAAGTAAGTACTTTGGAGTCCTGTTCCAAGTTCGACACGTTTTGCATTTGTTTGGGTTCTGTTTTTGATTGTAATGCTACAGAAAATCTTGAATAATTCCAATGGAGAAAAATGAACGAATACAATAATGTCTGAGTAACTGAACACTATGCAATGTCTATTCATTTTACGCTTCGTGTAGAAAAGCTGCATCGCTATTCTCCCTGAGTCTGAAACTCGTATTTTACACTGAATTGGTGAAATAATTTTCCACGAATACGAAATATGAAATAATTGACTCATCACTTTACGTTTTAAACATCGAGTGGCCAACAACTGGGAAAACAAGAACCATCTGTGTTGATCACTGTTCACGCCAAAGTTTGTTTACTAACGAGGCAATTTTAATTGTGTTTTCAGGTACGCGAACGCGTCAGAGGACTTTCCTGATATTCAATTATTCATCATCCCCGTTCATGACGCTCTGCACGGTTGTTTCGGGGCGCTTTTGTCGTTTGAAAAGCATTTCAACAAAGAATGGTGCATGGATATGCAGACCCGACCTTCATACTGGGTCATACCGCTTCTCTTAAGACCTAGAACCAAAGGACACATCAAATTGCGGACGAAGAAGCCAGAGGACCATCCAATCATTGTTTACAATTACTTCGAAGATCCTTACGACCTCGATGTTCTGGTGAAAGACTAATTAACACGTTCACTGCCAGACTAATACTCTTGAAAATTTCTACTGTGATTAAATTTTGTTTACAGGCTATTGGAAACTGTGTAATGAAACATTTATTGTGGTATTTAGTTTTGTAACTTCATTAAAGTTCAAGTATTTTATTTAATTTCATTTTCTGTGACACTTAACATTCAGAATTAATTTTCGTAGTTTTTCAGTGAAAATCACTGTCACCCATATATGGGTGACGTGGCGATCAACGTGTTAAATATTTAAAAACAAATTCCAAGTTGAGAAACTTGAGGGGTTAAACCACATTATCCACCCAAATTTTTAGGTTTTTCAACTAGAAAATCATTTTTTAATTTTTTTTTTCATTTTAATAAATTATTTGTTAACATGTAGCTATGTACACATCTGATGAAAGTACTTCTATACAGTAGAAATATTCTAATGGAATAGAAATAGAAACATTTCCCATGTATGTGAAAAGTATAAACTATGACAAATATTTATTAAGAATGTATTAATGTTCACGATTTTTAATTACAATAGGTAGAGGGAGCGAAGATCATCCACGAACTGAGCAAGACTCCGACAATGAAGAAATTGAACGCTACAGCGCATTTGAACCCCGTCAAAGAGTGCTCGTCATACGAAACGTTATCGGATGACCATTTGAAATGCCTTGCTAGACATTACACAGAAACAATCTATCATCCCATTGGGACATGCAAAATGGGACCAGCGAA
>NW_026531609.1:0-1745 GCF_026283585.1 Hylaeus volcanicus | reverse complement strand
ACATTCATCTAGAAACGAATGACCTTGGTTTACAGAAAGTATTCCTTTAATTTGCATAAGTGATCATTGTTCCTCCAAGAATGCAAGTTTTGGCGTTTTTACGTTATATTTAGAAATAAAATTATAAACGTAATATAAATTGCAATTCACCCAATCCAGATCAAACTCTTTTCGATTATTTCCTTTTCTCGGTAGCGACACAGTTTTGCAGGTAAATCAACTGTGCAAAAAGGAGGATAAAATCAATTTTTAAATTGCAGGTAACTGCAGATAATATTTAAATATGTATTCGCCGTAGCAATTGTATTGAGTGACTGGCATATTTTTAGTTAAAACGAACAAGTAGTGTATATCTTATAGCAAAAACAATATATCAAATCCATTGAGCGACCTAAACGAAAATTGTTAAATCGCCGACAGGTAAAATAGTGTATAGCTACTCTGCAATTATCCTAAATTCAGTGAACTCACTTTCTTATTTCTTTTTAATTATAACTTTAATACCTTGACCATGGAAATATTAATATTATTTATCGAAGAAACGACAAGTTCAACATAAGAATTCAATATTGCAGGATAAATAGATTGTAACCTTTATTATCGATTAGGTGTATGGAACGTCACTCATCAATTAATTTCTTTGTCAATTTAAAATTTTAACACATTTTCTTTGAACTGCGAAGAAACTTCAACGACCACGATATATTCGATTACTTTAAGTCACAAGTGTGTGAAGAATTGTATGTATAAATTAAATGAAAAATTAAAAAAGGAACACTATACAAACACTAACGCTAAACACTATAGTGGAACGTTTTTCATTTACATTCTTCAATTATTAAAATAACGAATATTCTTTTTCGCGACACCACAGCAAATGTACAACTGGCGAATAAAATCTAAATTATAGTCGTGGCTGTTTACAGTGATTCGCTAAACATTGGAAATAATGGAGGCTAGTCAGATGCTGTCTGTATTGCGCATAGGGATGATTACTGCTCCGGCGTTCGTATGCTTAGGGCTTTTGAATAACGTGCTCATCCCTCTATTCAGACCTGACATCGCCGATGTTGAAAACAGAGTTGTCCCAGTGTCGCCAAACAATATAAACAGCAGCTATGACTTCATCATAATCGGTGGTGGCGCAGCCGGAGCGGTACTGGCCAATCGTTTATCAGAAAACAGTAACGTGACGGTGCTTCTGGTGGAGGCTGGCCCTGATGAACCGCAAGTAGGCGATGTGCCATACGAGTTAAGGTTCTTACAGAACTCACCTGTTGATTGGCAATTTAAAACAGCGGCATCGAACACGTCATGTTTATCGTACAAGAATAGGCGGTGTAGTTGGCCGCGTGGCAAGGTATAGTAGAACCTTCTACGTCAGTACAAAACCTTTGGCAAATATTCAGGGGCACTCTTTCATTTTGACCACTTTCGAGGCAATTTTCATGATTTGTTTGCAGTCGAAGTACATGACATAAACATTTGAAATTTCCATCGTTTATTTATACAATATATTTACTGGGTTAGGTTTAGGTTAAAGGATATGAAAATAATTAAATTTTTATGTTCTACTATAGTATAAATGATTATAAAAAATAAATGATTAGTTTGCGAAATATTTTAAGCAATTCTCTGTAATATTGTCGATGTGGAAAGTGTTTGCAATTTTGCTATGAAGCATTAGAATATCTTCTCCATTACAGGCAATTGTTTAAAATATCTGTAGCTGCAAACAAATACAG
>NW_026531608.1:0-1038 GCF_026283585.1 Hylaeus volcanicus | reverse complement strand
AGAAGTCGATAAAGTTGTAAACAAATTGTTTAAATTTTAATGACAAGCTCGTTTTTCTTATTATTTATACTGTTAGTTAATTAATAAATAAAATAAATAAAATAATTACATTAATTATAATTTTGTTTTAAATTATTTATAATTATTTATACTTATTCTTCTGTTGTATATACTCCTTATTTATTTATACTTCATCAAATGTTGGTGATCCATTAAACTCGATTCAATTTTATTTATCGCATAATTTATTTACTCTTCAATTTAATAATTTGTATTGTTCTTTTTTGTATCCATTTCCCGCACCTTAGTCTTCTGTCATTGCATATGTAATTAACTAATAGTATATATAATAAGAAAAACACATTGCTAGAACTGCACCTTATTATTTTAATTTTAAAGAATTGCTTTCCTGTTTACCAACTTATGACGATATTATCATTTTTCATGTACTTAGCCACCATTCTGTCTTCTGGCAATTGTTACCCAGGTTTTGTAACCGATAAATAATTTGAAAACGAATTCGCCAGAACTGCACCTTGTCATTAAAATTTAAACAATTTGTTTACAACTTTGTCGACTTCTGGCAACGTTTAAGCCCCGACCTAGACTTCTGGCAATAGCTTTACGCGATTTCTACAGTTAAAAACTATAACTACACCAAATTTCAGGACGGCACTCAAAGATTTCATTTTGATTAAAAATTAACATGTTTGACCGCTCGCCTACGTTTCCAGCCCCGGAAACGCCTCTGGCTGCAGCGCTATGGGCTTTGTCATCTAGTAAGGAGTGTTTTTAGATAAAAATTGAAAAGCGATGGAAACTACAGTGAATCAATATTATCAGTATCAATTTTAGTTCATTTACTCTATATGCTCGAAAAGCACGTTTTAATTTAAAGAAAGAGATTATTTTTCTTCTATTTAATAACAACTTAGGCCTCTTTCAAGCCTATCAGTATCCATTTACATAATGCAAACATTTGTAATCTAATATTTCTGGTTGTTGAAAATTTTGGTTCTTGAGAATATGAATAATGAT
>NW_026531607.1:0-1835 GCF_026283585.1 Hylaeus volcanicus | reverse complement strand
TGAATAATGATAAATAAAAGATTGTACAACTAACGAGTATATTAAAATATCGAGAAACACCTGTCTTAAAGAAAATGATCATTTTTGGAGGTGTAGGAGTATAATTTCGATATCCATGAAATGTTAAACACAACAATTTTAAGACACACATATTATTAATGGAAACATACTATTTTATAATTTAACGACAAGTTTCTTAAGTTACTTACTGATCACCACAAAAGTCGAATTAAATCACAAATTGTAATAAGCAATCGTGTGCATTCCAAATACTTGTCAAGAAAATTGTATGAAAAAAGAATCAGTAATTAAATCTTTAACAAAACCTGAAATATTAATAGTTAACATCAAATAATATTCTTAAAATAATAAATTAAATTATATGTATCACGTCGAAAATCACACCATGTTTTGCTAAATTGATAGAATTCTTATATAAACTTATCACAGTAAACCAAGTAATTCTTACATTAATTTATTATATCATTCATGGAGGCAATAATTTGACAAAGATCAGAATTTGTACTTCATTTATAAGACATTATGTAGAGTTACCATCTATTCTTTCTCTTTGATATTTTGGAGAAGTTTCTGGTTTGAGAAATGTTTTCGCGTGGCGAATATCCGAGACGGATGCTGAGAAATGTGTTCACGTGAATAAGGAATCGCACTTTGAAGAAGGAAGATGATATGAAGTAAAAATGTATGGTGCACGGCAGAGAGCCGGAGTTTCTTATAAGTAGTAGTAAGTCTTGAAATTCGGAAATTCCAAACTGCATTGGGAAAAGTATACAGTGCTTAGGTTAAATTCAATTACACGGAAGTTTCTTGGCTTCATTTAAACGTATATTTGAAGTAAATTATTTTGTACAACGTATTTTATTACTCCTTCATCTGGATTAATTGATATTCTCCTTTTCAAATCTAACGAAATCTATCAATTTTCGAAGTTATAATAGAAAACTCTTTCTTAAATTTTGATATAGACAGGTGGAAATGCATTGGCGATGCACAATTAAATGCATCAATACGTTCATTTCTTTTATTTAATTACTCTATTCCTTTTTTTCCCTTTTTTGCTTTTATTCCCTTTTCGACATCATCGCAGTGAGTCCATTACTCTTCTCACTTACTTCTTTTTAATCGCAGTTGCCGTTACACATTCTACCAAGGGAATTTGCTCTTCAATAAATAATAATAGTAATCTATCTTGGTTAAAGAGTTTTTCCACACCTTCGTGCTTTCCTTTACTTTGACGCAGTCGCGACAACAGCATCGAGAATTTATGTGTGACTTTAGATTACATTCCTGTCGTATATGTGAAATCGGCGATTTATGGAGTAGTTACACTGTAACTAGTTAATTAAAGTTTCTTCGAGGTGTATTTCATCGAGTTACATTAAGCTGGTTCCAATAAATTCCGTAACATCGTACGTAGTCCAAAGTGTGTTACCAGCTATTCTAGTCCCCAGATGAAAGAACCGATTTTGCTCCAGATCAATGAAACGGAGGCGATTCCATCACTATTCAGTCCATGTGGAGTCAAATTGGACTACATTCAAATATACAAATTCCTAGATTTTTAATTATATTTTTATAGTTGCCTCTGCAGTAGGCAATCAACTCTCTGAGCTCCCTGGTCGGGAAAGGTTCCTCAGAGTCGTAAGGGAGGTAGGCTGAGCATATAGTCGCTGGAGGGGTTCTTGTGAGGTCGTATGTCGTAATATTTAAAAATGGCGGGACTTACAGCGCGACCCGTAGGAAAGGTGGCAGAATTTAAACACTTTGTATATTTAACTTTGTAATTTTTATTCGAATACTTTGGCAGAGCCTCT
>NW_026531606.1:0-1835 GCF_026283585.1 Hylaeus volcanicus | reverse complement strand
TGAATAATGATAAATAAAAGATTGTACAACTAACGAGTATATTAAAATATCGAGAAACACCTGTCTTAAAGAAAATGATCATTTTTGGAGGTGTAGGAGTATAATTTCGATATCCATGAAATGTTAAACACAACAATTTTAAGACACACATATTATTAATGGAAACATACTATTTTATAATTTAACGACAAGTTTCTTAAGTTACTTACTGATCACCACAAAAGTCGAATTAAATCACAAATTGTAATAAGCAATCGTGTGCATTCCAAATACTTGTCAAGAAAATTGTATGAAAAAAGAATCAGTAATTAAATCTTTAACAAAACCTGAAATATTAATAGTTAACATCAAATAATATTCTTAAAATAATAAATTAAATTATATGTATCACGTCGAAAATCACACCATGTTTTGCTAAATTGATAGAATTCTTATATAAACTTATCACAGTAAACCAAGTAATTCTTACATTAATTTATTATATCATTCATGGAGGCAATAATTTGACAAAGATCAGAATTTGTACTTCATTTATAAGACATTATGTAGAGTTACCATCTATTCTTTCTCTTTGATATTTTGGAGAAGTTTCTGGTTTGAGAAATGTTTTCGCGTGGCGAATATCCGAGACGGATGCTGAGAAATGTGTTCACGTGAATAAGGAATCGCACTTTGAAGAAGGAAGATGATATGAAGTAAAAATGTATGGTGCACGGCAGAGAGCCGGAGTTTCTTATAAGTAGTAGTAAGTCTTGAAATTCGGAAATTCCAAACTGCATTGGGAAAAGTATACAGTGCTTAGGTTAAATTCAATTACACGGAAGTTTCTTGGCTTCATTTAAACGTATATTTGAAGTAAATTATTTTGTACAACGTATTTTATTACTCCTCCATCTGGATTAATTGATATTCTCCTTTTCAAATCTAACGAAATCTATCAATTTTCGAAGTTATAATAGAAAACTCTTTCTTAAATTTTGATGTAGACAGGTGGAAATGCATTGGCGATGCACAATTAAATGCATCAATACGTTCATTTCTTTTATTTAATTACTCTATTCCTTTTTTTCCCTTTTTTGCTTTTATTCCCTTTTCGACATCATCGTAATGAGTCCATTACTCTTCTCACTTACTTCTTTTTAATCGCAGTTGCCGTTACACATTCTACCAAGGGAATTTGCTTTTCAATAAATAATAATAGTAATCTATCTTGGTTAAAGAGTTTTTCCACACCTTCGTACTTTCCTTTACTTTGACGCAGTCGCGACGACAGCATCGAGAATTTATGTGTGACTTTAGATTACATTCCTGTCGTATATGTGAAATCGGCGATTTATGGAGTAGTTACACTGTAACTAGTTAATTAAAGTTTCTTCGAGGTGCATTTCATCGAGTTACATTAAGCTGGTTCCAATAAATTCCGTAACATCGTACGTAGTCCAAAGTGTGTTACCAGCTATTCTAGTCCCCAGATGAAAGAACCGATTTTGCTCCAGATCAATGAAACGGAGGCGATTCCATCACTATTCAGTCCATGTGGAGTCAAATTGGACTACATTCAAATATACAAATTCCTAGATTTTTAATTATATTTTTATAGTTGCCTCTGCAGTAGGCAACCAACTCTCTGAGCTCCCTGGTCGGGAAAGGTTCCTCAGAGTCATAAGGGAGGTAGGCTGAGCATATAGTCGCTGGAGGGGTTCTTGTGAGGTCGTATGTCGTAATATTTAAAAATGGTGGGACTTACAGCGCGACCCGTAGGAAAGGTGGCAGAATTTAAACACTTTCTATATTTAACTTTGTAATTTTTATTCGAATACTTTGGCAGAGCCTCT
>NW_026531605.1:0-11906 GCF_026283585.1 Hylaeus volcanicus | reverse complement strand
TGAAAGTATTTATTTAGTAAACCATGCGTTATTAAAAGTAGAATAGGTAATACAACAATACTCGTAGAAACATAAATTATTTATTCGAGACTAATTAGCAAAAGAAATAGCTGATATTTTAAAAAACAAAAAGATAATTTTTAGGGAATGTAATTAATAAATAATTTATATTTCTACGATTATTGTTGTATTACCTACTCCACACTTAATAACGCATGATTTACTAAATTAATACTTTTAATATCTAAACAATATTATTCCATCTTTTCACTAAAACAGTCAAGGGATTTGATCAAATCATATTATTTCATCTTTTCACTAAAACAGTTAAGGGATTTGATCAAATCACTTGCTTTCTTTAGGGAAATGACCTCACAGAGTTGTTATTTTAACAAGTCAGTTATGTTTTTTTTCCAAAAATTATTTTATTGCCATTATCTTTGTGCATTGGCCACTTCAAGTCTTATCATTTTGTGCAAATTAATTAGATTACAGCTCTTTTATTACTATTGTTGTATAATAAACTAAAAAATAATTATAATTAGTATACTACTATACATATATTGTATTAATATAAACTATATAATATTATATCAATACATTAGTATAATTAATATTTTTAGAATATTGTTTTTATGTTTATATGTTTTTAAACATTTTTCAACAATATGTTTTCAACAACCAAGAAGAATTGTTATGATCAGACACAAATTTCCACTGTTCTGTATGATGCACGTATGTCCATAGCCTGCTATATACAGCGATTATGTGCAAAATAAAAATGCCCAATAACGAAAAACAAAAATAATACAAGGAAAATAAAAATTTGGTAGACATGAAAGTGTTGGTACATTTGTAATTTTATTAGTAAACAACTGTTTTTTTAAGTTTGTTACGAGTAGGCAAATACATTTAAGAATATAACTTATAAACTGTTTAAATATGTTTATGTCAAGAAGACCAGAATCCATTATTAAAGTTAAAAGAATATTGAGTGTTATTTGTAATGTACAATTTAGGTAATGACAAGTTTTAATATTAATAAATGAAAAAATACTGAATAATGTAATTTTTAAGCTTGATAATACTTTTTTTTTTACTCCCAAATTATTGTATCAATTTTATAATAAAAATTAGGATAATAAAAAATTATATTCCTCAAAATTATAATTAACTTATAACATATACTCAAATAACTTATAATTATAATCTTGTATACAATGTTAGATATTTTCTGATCAATCTGTATATATTTAAAGTGGACCCACCGATTTCCGCTAATTAAGACCCATCAGAATTTCATCGAAACACTGACGATTACACATCTACTTAAGCTCGTATAATTGTTGGTGCTTGAAACTTTGACACGATGATCTATGTAGTTCGAACGGATACTCTGACAGCTTTGTTCAGTGCTCTACGAGTCCTGGAAAGTCAAGGATATTGTTGCATCATTAATTTTCGATAAGGTGGATCGCACGAGTATATGTAACGAGATCTTATAGAATAACCATAAAGTTTTGCTCGTGAAATCTGCCACAATGCCACAATGACATCAATGCTGAGAAATTTACACCGGTGCAACGAAAGATTCTACTGCTTAGTAATTTTCGAAACGATGGAATTATTAATAAACAGGAAGTTTAAAATTGTGAGACATTTTCGGTCTGAGACACTGTAAGTGACATAATTATTTAGTATATAATCCTCGGGCGAAGCAGCTTAAAATTCTCTCATGAATAAAACATAAATAATGAAGATAGTGACGTGAGAATCTCGTAGCGTTATTTATGAGAAAAATACATACACTACTGACGGAATTTATTATTTCTGAAATATCAAAGAGGATAATGTTGGTTCCCATAAATCTTGTCAACTGGGAATTTCTTCCGCTGAATTGTTCAAATAATTAAATTACAGTAATATTTTAATAATAATTACGATTCGTATTTTAATACGATTTGTTTTATCTTTGTGTAGAAATGAAATATGATTGCTGGGAGTATCGATTTATAATGAATACCTTTATGACTATAAATATTTTCCTAGTTATTATATGTCATTATTTTTATTCATGTAAACATGTAATTCGTACTAAAACAAAAAATAAATTTACCTTGTCAAATATTATGATTTGTTCCGTTATAATATTATTTCTTTCTTCAGTTACAAAAAATTAATACAGAAAATTAAATTATATAACTTCATACTTCAAGAGATCAAAATAAAAATATTTTTTTTCTTTTGCCTAAATTTCGCATTCCATATCGACTACTATTTGGACTGTATAGTATGTGTAATTTAAAATAGTTTTAGAAATAAGTTTTCTCTACATTTTTTATTTTCTTTTATTAAAACCACCTGATAAGCTCATAAAATATAATAAACATTACCGGGCAATTGCAGTATTGAAGATGAAGCGTTTGCAGTGTACAAATTCCCGATCAACGAACGAGAAATTGCCTAAAACAGGCTTTCCCCAATTTTCGATTGCCCACGTCCTGCGCGTATAACGAGTCGAATAAAGTACAGAGAGCTTTTACGAACCCCGCAGTAGCAATAGCAACTGCTCCATCATTGTAACCAATAATCGAGTCGGCCTACAACTATTACATTACGCACACAACGTGCTCGCGATTCACGATCCAACTGTTCGAGAATCCAATCGAAATATTTATAGTACATTTGATCAAAAATTAGAAACTATAATTTTGATAACGAAGAAGAAAGTTATGTGAATGTTTGGTGCCTCGTGGTACTCATTTTAAAGTCTTTATAGAATACCTTACTAATTGTGAGCATACATAGGCTTAAGATTGATTTTATTAGGTGTAGAAATTAATTCTATGCCTTTCCAAAGTAAACTCACCATTTATTTATAAAGAAGGTTTAAAAATAAAATGTTGAAGCAATCTGTGTATTTTATTACTGTGACGACGGTACTATAACGTAATAAAATGGGGTATGAATTTTTCCAATTAAACCAGAATCATAAATGATAAATGATAAAAGCTCATAATTAATTCCTATACCTAATACTAGTCGTCAGGAGTTCCGCCCATAGATTAAAAATTAGTTGTATATATTATTATAATAATTAGAGATAATATTTCCACAAATTAAGTAGCCCAAATACTTATATGTATATTTTACTGTTTTATTATTCCTAAATGAGCACTGAAGTACTTCAGAAAGTTTAATCGATATCAAATAAAACAATAAATTCATTTAGTTTAATTGCTACGATTGTAATGTATATTGTATACCCGACAAATTACACTTTTAAAGAGTGATACCATTAATGGCTAGTTATATAATTACATTTATTAGAGTAATAAAGAAAAATAGTACATGTGAGAACGTCGAACATAAAACTTATCCGATTTCATAAAACTGTGCCAACCTACCAACCTACTAAAACAAAAGAAAACTAAAACTGAGTGATCAGTACTACCAACAAAAGGATTGAAGGGCGCACTTGTTTTATGAGACGTGTACTCTGTTCTTACGATCCGGGGATGGCAACCCTATGCAAGGCTGTACTACAAATACCATGTGACCCTGAATTCTTGGGTGCCCCTTTCTCGACGTGGTGCATCAGTTCCTAGAGATTAACTGAACCCAAGCAAACCCGTTCGATCCTAGTCGTGCAACAGACAACAGTCGTAACAGACCTATTCCCCTGGAACGAACGTCTGTATTTCGTAGACACGAATTCGCCATGAAATCCAGCAAACCGCAGAAGCTTATTTACCGGAACGGTGCCTCGTCCTCTTCACCGCCCTACAAGACATCGCATTCGAATCTCGAGTCTAATCGCGGCTGCGGCGAACACGGTGGTTTAATTTTTCCTTGAAAATTAACACCGACATTCCCGTCCACCGAAAACAACCGACGTTTCGTAATTATTATTACGAAATGCCCGCTGCGATGATTCGAGTAATTTGCTGGAACGGTATTGTACGAACAACGAAGGACAGTTAGCTGCTAAATCGCTTATCAGGGTAATGAAATGGTTAATACACCTACACGCGGGAGTATAATTGTGACCAGATGATTAGATGAGCCAAGCCCCCTTCGCCTTGGAACGAGGCGTTGGGTTTAATTATTTAATTCGCGATGCTCACGGAAACCAGGGTAAAAATTTACCGTAAGCTCAATGTTAACCAAGGAGCAAATAATCGGGTGTATATTAGGGCTGTTCAAATATCTGAAAAAACAAGCCGAGTTGGACTCGGCTCGAAGTCACGAGCCAAGTCGAGTACTTGAAAAAACCGAGTAGCTTGAATCTTTCAAGCTACCCGAAAGAAACCGAGTAACTTGAATTTTTGAAGCTACCCGAATAGAATCGAGCGGTCCGAAAAAACCAAGCGGCCCGAAAGAACCGGGCAACTCGAATGGTTTCAAGCTTTTCCGAGTACACATGTTAGTCCGCCGCTGGGCAACAATGTTATCATAAAAAGGACGTAGCAAACTAGACCCAAAGAAGGCCGACCATCATTTTCCGTATTTCTTATCGGATCTTAACGGATGTATTACCAATCGATTCGTTATGTTATCCCGAAAAATGGTACCAGAAACGATACAATTCGGATTATTTAGAAGGAAATTATACGGAAAAAATGATTTGCATGCTTTTTGCCTATCTTCGTTAAAAATAGTCTGATTTACATAGTGTTTAGTAGCGTTTTCATCAGGAAAACGTAAGGAATCTATCGGCGTTACTCTCGTAATAATACGATGCATATGATGTGAAGTCGGGTCATTACTGAAAGCCATAAACCAACGGTTGAATCATCCAAAGCGCACGTGTGCCGATTTTAACCCACTCTGATTTGTACTCAAAACCGAATATATACGTTCTTCAATAAATCGTTTTTGGCTCTATTTCTACGTTGTTTGGATTTTGCCTGTTAAAAGTCGCTTTTTGGGACAGCCGTCTAATTGAGACAAACTAGTCCGGTCCCAATGCGTCCAATTAACCGAAATCCACTGTACAAATCACAGGATTCGTTCTCTGTAATTAATTTTAAAATACGATGTCAGTTTAAAGTGATGGACATCGGTGGCCACCATAGCAATTAACGTGTTAAGCACGATTATCCTGTACAAAATTCACGACGCGAGGGCATCAAATATGGTCAATGCGATCATCGTAACTCGGCATGTCGTAACGATGCAAACCCTGTCCGCAAGTATAAAATCTAACAAGTTCTTCTCTCGCCTGAGATTGGTTATCCATATTTCATAGAATCGCGGATCCACCACCGCTGGCGACCGCGAGAAGTTACTTTTTTTTTACTGCGTCACGTCTCCCGCAAAACTGCTAATTTTATAACGAATCCGGTTACGAGCACAGAAGATTATACTATGTGTTTTATCTCCTCCTCCCTATCTGGCGAAACCGTTGCTCCGTTGTCCAATTTTGTTCAACAACGAAACGGATTCTAGAGTTTAACTCTCATTGAACTGACGAAACACGGTTTAATATCATTCTCTATAGAAGCCATAATTTCATAACAATGTTAAAATTAGAATTTCTCTTAAATTAATGATTTTTGGACATAAACAGTTCAATACATTTTTACACAGAATGCTGCACCGACTAATGTAATAAAAAATATATGATCCCGCCAAAAAAAAACATTAGTCACCTTAAAAAAAACTAGCATTATCAGAATGTGCCTTACACAAAATCATTGATATATGATAATATTAAACTTAAACGTACATTTTTCAGAAGAACAATAATATTCGAGCCACAGTTGATCTTAAAAAAGTAACAAGTTTTCTTCTTTCGCAGTCGCACGGTACTCGATAGGTAAATAAAACTATTCATACGTCCGAATGAAACGTATGTTCCGTTGTCTGCGCCGATATTTTCTAGAATTTAAAACAATCCACGGGAACTGTTCACGCAGACAAATATTGCACCTGGAATTCGTACAGGGAAGATATCCGTGGGAAACGTGTTGCATCACAAAAACGAGAAATATATTTTATTCGTGTATCGGCCACGTCAGCATACTGAATGGCGCCGCGACGAGCGCATCCGTTTCCGGAAAGTGATCATGCATTTTCTGTGAACGAAAGTCCACTCGAAAATAGGTGTATCCTTTGATTTATTAAAATGCTTGCATTCCGTCGTTGCCGAGTATATATCGTGCGCATATTCTGATCGCTCGACGAGAAATATGTGGGAAAGTGGAACAAATTTGGAGACTTTTTGTGATTAATATATTCAATAATTAATTAGAATATTAAGGCATCATTAATGCCACGCACATGCTTTTTTCCTCACACGTATACCAAAACCAACTCTCACAAAATATAGCGGCGATATCTTGTTATCAAAATATCTCGAGGTTCGTAGCAAGAATTTCTTAATAAATTGTAATAACAAAGTTCAGTATTTCAGAATGTGACGGTTGACGATCTTGGAATAATAAAAACTTGAATACTTCGGAACGTCTGGTTAAAATTCAATTATCTCTGCTCGAGGTTTTATCAGCTTGCTGTGAAATTTTATCGGTGAAAACTACAAGAAAGTAGAAAACGATGTGAAATCGAAATGAGCTACCAGTACATAACTTAAGGAGTCTGTATATACTCGTAACAAAATCTATTGTAACTTTCGCGTAAAAAACTAAACTAATATTTATCGTAGCACTTGTATAACCTGATGTGTCGATCGACATTATTTGTTATTTCAACTGTTGAAGGAACGCTGGGAATTGTGAAACCTGAAACTATTGCATTGAGTTTATAATTGAATGCCTATGAAGCATAATTTTTTAAATTATTCTGATAGTTCTTCTGTTCCTCTATAATATTACATTTGTTTTTTTATTTAATCTTCATCATTAACTTCTGCTAGTATTCGAGCTAGAGTTAAATACTTCTAAATCTACCACATATATTTGTAATAAATAATTTATTATTAATCTTAAAAACGATTTAAAACGGAATTAATATTTTCCATACGCTCGACAGCATTAGTTGCAACTTTTCACCTATATCTACCCACCTTTATCCCTTATCCTTCTTTTTTTTCCGCGCAAATAAGTTTCCCATACCTAGCCTTAATTTCTGGCAAAATTTCAATTCCATTAGACTCAATTAGACAAAAGTTGGTGACCCAGTAATGGTATCGTTTCAAGATTAACCATCTTATCTCACACTCTCGATGGTCTGTATTAAATTCTAGCGGATCTGAAATTTGTTTACAGGATTTTGAAACTCCATCGTCTTCTCTTCTCGTTTAATACGTCGAGGCTGGTCGCTACGCACGCGAGCGATGCAGCACTAGGCAACTTTAGTGAATTTTACAATTTCATGTTACGAGGGCTGTTAACTTATATGGGAACTATATTCCACATAATAACAGTCTCGACGAGCTTTATTATAGAACTTTATTAGAGTTTTCGGATGAAATTTCAGCCCTATCCCGGTACATTTATACTTATAATGATAATTAAATACGTGCGGAAGGAAAAAAAAAGTAAAATTGTAGGAATACAATTTGTAGGAAATATACTACCTAGTGGTGTGTTAACATGAAATCAAAATTTATATTAATACAAATATTTATATAAACGTGAATGTATCTAATTACGGTGAAAGTGGTCTATTTCAGAAATTTAATAAATAATAAAACTTCAATCTGAAATTTCAAATCAAATTTTGATAAGTACAACTAATATCCCATTATTGACATAGGTTTCCCCAATTCTGTTATCATTTTTGCTAATCATTGACACTTAGATTAAAAGAAAACTAGGTTATGTGTATTTTCATTTTTATATAGTTTTAATTGAATCATTTAACATTAACAAAATAAAATTTATTTTAAACATTATAAAATTTTTTGTGAACTACTTTCAAAATAGGTTTTAATTTTAAACTTTTGTATATTTTTACTTTTAATTTTTTGATGTTTTCTAAAAACCGTTCTTCTTTCTTCCTCTCTTGATAGTATTTTTATTTTCCTTTATGTTTAAAATTGGTCAACCTTTGATCATTGGCGACTACCCCTCATATGGTTGTTCACTCTTCAAATTTGTCCGTTTCTTTTTTTTTTCCATTTCTTTCATGTTAAGACGAAGCTTGTTCCCTTGTTAAACATGAAACAAATTTTTTAAAATACTTTTTGAATAGAATATTTTCTTCGCCAATGCGAAGGAAATTCCTTGTATACTTAATTTTTCAATTTCTTGATTCATGATAGTTTGCCAACCAACGTTCCCGTATATTCACGTAATTTTCGGAGCAATTGCAATTCCCTCTAGCCAGCAACGACAGCGACGTGTCTCAGCGGATCATGAATAGCCGCGACACGTGTAATATGCGTAATACCGGCATAGGATGAGCATACCACTGGATAATGGATAGGAAATCTTGTCTTAGGTACTGCGAATCCAACCGTGCATTGTGTGCTCAGCATTTAACATTGTAACATTGATGGATTTGCCGACGTTTACGACGGATCGCTTGATGCTTCTCGATCGGATCCGCTTTGCTAAACATTCTGTTCACCATATAGCCAACTCCTGTCGCGAGCAACTTAGCAAAAGTATCGGTGGCCTATAAAGTTCGTAGGATTTGTCGCACTTGCCACTTCTATCGTATTTTTCAACTGGTTTACTTGTAACATATGAAATAGTTATATCGGTAACAACAGGGTGTCAATAATAAACTCCTTTCGAATCAAAATATAAAAGTTGTTATTATTAATAGTAAAAACTAGTTGAAGTTATTCTCATGCTAGCTGAAATGTTTGATGGCAAGAAATGATAGCTTATAAGGTTACAGCCAAAATGTACATTCAATGCCACCATTTTTTTCTTATGTATTTTGACCGACTAAACTCGAAAATCGCAAAAAAAAATTTTTCTATGGATAGGTTTTTTTTATTTTTGAATTTTTGAATTTTTTTCGATTTTTTTCTGACATACCTTCACATTTTAGGCCATATCTCGAGTTAGAAACGTCCGATTGTGTCACGCAAGATGCCATGTTAAAGGTAATCGAATTTTCAACAATTGCTGTTAACATTATTTTCCAATCGGTTCAATAGTTTAAGTGTTACGAGCCAATATATATGAGAAACTTTGATTTTTTCGGTTAAAATAGAACACGAATATTTCTTCCATCGCCATGGAAAAATAGAAATTGTCAAATTATGTCCATTTTCTTATTGTCTACGTATACATCGCACTTTTACGAAGAAAACAAGCGTTTGTTGAAGAAAATCTATGGATAAAAACCGGAGTTAAGAACAATTGAGTAAAGGTACAAAAATTCCAATTTTACTCTGTTTTTGTATTTTTCTCCTATTTATATAGGAAACGTTTATGAAACTGTCAAATTATGTCCAGTTTCTTATTGTTTACGTATACATCGCACTTTTACGAAGAAAACAAGCGTTTGTTGAAGAAAATCTATGGATAAATACCGGAGTTAGGAACAATTGTGTAAAGGTACAAAAATTCCAATTTTACTCTAAAATGTAAATTATTACGCCCGTGGTGGTTTTAGAAAGATACCGAAAAGGGGGTACAAAAATCACTGTTTTTTTTGTTTGCACAAAATGTACCTTTCTCAGAAAACCATTGAAGATAGGCTTTTCAAATGTTGTATATAGAATAATACAATATCTGAGCACATTTTAGACGTTTTATTTTTTTGCCAAAAGTTGAAACAAAAAAATTAAAAATTATATAGGTCATTTTTCAGTACCTTCAACTTCAAACTTCACTGAATTGTATTTTAAGCATCGATAAACAAATTAAAGAAAGAAAATTGGCGATGGGACAAGTAGTTTTGCAGAAAAGGTACATTTTGTGTAAAAGAAATAGTGATTTTTGTACCCTTTTTTCGGTATCTTTCCAAAACCACTACGAGCATAAAAATTAACATTTTTTGCTGTAACTAAGCTTAAATTAAGCTGGAAGTATAACACAAATAATGAGCTTAATTTTGTTAAGTTGTAACTAATAGAATCGGAGAAATGACGGTGAGAAGCAAAACGGGCGCATCTAAGGGTTCGCGCTAGTTCAAACGTTCAGCCCTCCCTTAATTACTAGTGCTTCCATACTCGAACCACGAAAACTCTTTGTTTGTATAATAGGTCCCTAGCAAAGCCTTCTCGAAAAGCGATACTATTTTCACTCCCTATTCTGTCGTAAACTTCATTCACATAAGTCGGAATCACCGTTAGGTACACGGCACATTGATATGGGAAACCTGAGTTAATACTAAGGGTATAAAGTTTATACTGGGGAATAAAGTGGAACCGTGTCGTCAGACGTTAATAGAGCCAAATCAACGTGTTTATACGACGAGCTTTCCAACGAATCCAAGTGCAATATCCACATACCAGTCTAATAATAGCGACACGAATAACACGAATACCTATCGCCGTAACCAGATGCTGGGGACCGTTTGTTGCAGAGCTGTCGATTCGTATTTTCACGAGCTTCGACCGTCCAAATATGTCGCTTAATTACTCACTCGTAACTCGTATTAATGTTTCGAGCAGTCCGATAACCCAGTGCTCACGGTGGGTATGGCAATCTGACACAATGCGCTGTTTCCATTATCTTGTTTCAGGTTATTCCACTTAACGCGTTCACTGTCGCACAAATTTCACGCGTATAATTTAATGAAACGATTCCCTGCATTGGGTCTACCATCTCATGAAGGAACAGTCTTTTCTGGTCTTCGTGTTCAAATAAAGTCAAAGAAATGGAGAATTCGTTGATCCATTACACGGCAACTGTTTGGGCCTCACTCAAATATGATTAATAAACTGCAGGTGTTTATGCATTTATGGGCAAATGAAAATATGGGGAAATGTTGGATTTTAGAATGAGTTTGAATAAACCTTACTTCAACTTTATGTTAAAAGATATTCATTATTATATTTGGTTTTGAAAAATTTAAGTAAAAGTAATACAATAAAGAAAATAATAAACTTAATACAAGTGCTGTCTACATTCTCTCATACTGATATCAAACGATACTTGTTAGTCTCTCAGATACCAACCACACTCACATACTACATCCTGTATAGTACTGCCCTCCACCTACAATACATTAGTTCTAATTATGATTGGCGCCAAAATCAAATTTAAATTGCCTTATTCTAACAGGAAATACAGTGTATGTAGAAAGTATTCGATCACCGATCAATTTCTAAAAAATAATTTTTAGAAAACAAATATAATCGACTTGGAAAAAATATTAAAACTCCACTAAAAAGTATGAAATAATTTCTATTTACTTTATATTAAATTAAACGGAATGATATATTAAATTTCTATTTCCTTTATATTTAATTATGTAAAATAATTATGTTAAATAACTTTCTCGTAGTCAGCGCAAAATTAAAAATTACTCACATTCAAAATTATCGAACTTGGTTTAACTTTTTGTCGGGGGGACAAAACATATGCCCTTAAATTATTGCTATCATTATATCTAATTTAGACATCATATACATTAACATAACACTATTCCATATAGCCGCCCCCACCGAATACTATCCCAAATTTACTCAGACAGTATTTTCATAGAGAGACATAGTAACCGTTCGTCGTTTGTTGGAAACTTTATTGTTGGAAAAACGAAGATGATCAAGTTATTTGAAGCGAAGAAGCAATATTTTCGCACGATTCTTTTTCTAAAATATCCTTTAGATCACTCCGCATGCCACTTCAAGGCCCGATTTTGCAATTTCACCTTTAAAATATGATAAAAGTATGTTTTTAAGAAACAATTTTTTTTTTGCAAATTTTCGAAACAAACGTTTTATAGGTCGATAGATTTACTTCTCCTGATTACGAAATGCATAATCATTATGTGTTTGCTTTCATTATTGTGCATAAAAAACGCGAAAAACTGTT
>NW_026531604.1:0-11885 GCF_026283585.1 Hylaeus volcanicus | reverse complement strand
TGAAAGTATTTATTTAGTAAACCATGCGTTATTAAAAGTAGAATAGGTAATACAACAATACTCGTAGAAACATAAATTATTTATTCGAGACTAATTAGCAAAAGAAATAGCTGATATTTTAAAAAACAAAAAGATAATTTTTAGGGAATGTAATTAATAAATAATTTATATTTCTACGATTATTGTTGTATTACCTACTCCACACTTAATAACGCATGATTTACTAAATTAATACTTTTAATATCTAAACAATATTATTCCATCTTTTCACTAAAACAGTCAAGGGATTTGATCAAATCATATTATTTCATCTTTTCACTAAAACAGTTAAGGGATTTGATCAAATCACTTGCTTTCTTTAGGGAAATGACCTCACAGAGTTGTTATTTTAACAAGTCGGTTATATTTTTTTTCCAAAAATTATTTTATTGCCATTATCTTTGTGCATTGGCCACTTCAAGTCTTATCATTTTGTGCAAATTAATTAGATTACAGCTCTTTTATTACTATTGTTGTATAATAAACTAAAAAATAATTATAATTAGTATAATACTATACATATATTGTATTAATATAAACTATATAATATTATATCAATACATTAGTATAATTAATATTTTTAGAATATTGTTTTTATGTTTTATATGTTTTTAAACATTTTTCAACAATATGTTTTCAACAACCAAGAAGAATTGTTATGATCAGACACAAATTTCCACTGTTCTGTATGATGCACGTATGTCCATACCTGCTATATACAGCGATTATGTGCAAAATAAAAATGCCCAATAACGAAAAACAAAAATAATACAAGGAAAATAAAAATTTGGTAGACATGAAAGTGTTGGTATATTTGTAATTTTATTAGTAAACAACTGTTTTTTTAAGTTTGTTACGAGTAGGCAAATACATTTAAGAATATAACTTATAAACTGTTTAAATATGTTTATGTCAAGAAGACCAGAATCCATTATTAAAGTTAAAAGAATATTGAGTGTTATTTGTAATGTACAATTTAGGTAATGACAAGTTTTAATATTAATAAATGAAAAAATACTGAATAATGTAATTTTTAAGCTTGATAATACTTTTTTTTTTACTCCCAAATTATTGTATCAATTTTATAATAAAAATTAGGATAATAAAAAATTATATTCCTCAAAATTATAATTAACTTATAACATATACTCAAATAACTTATAATTATAATCTCGTATACAATGTTAGATATTTTCTGATCAATCTGTATATATTTAAAGTGGACCCACCGATTTCCGCTAATTAAGACCTATCAGAATTTCATCGAATCACTGACAATTACACATCTACTTGAGCTCGTATAACATTGTTGGTGCTTGAAACTTTGACACGATGATCTATGTAATTCGAACGGATACTCTGACAGCTTTGTTCAGTGCTCTACGAGTCCTGGAAAGTCAAGGATATTGTTGCATCATTAATTTTCGATAAGGTGGATCGCACGAGTATATGTAACGAGATCTTATAGAATAACCATAAAGTTTTGCTCGTGAAATCTGCCACAATGCCACAATGACATCAATGCTGAGAAATTTACACCGGTGCAACGAAAGATTCTACTGCTTAGTAATTTTCGAAACGATGGAATTATTAATAAACAGGAAGTTTAAAATTGTGAGACATTTTCGGTCTGAGACACTGTAAGTGACATAATTATTTAGTATATAATCCTCGGACGAAGCAGCTTAAAATTCTCTCATGAATAAAACATAAATAATGAAGATAGCGACGTGAGAATCTCGTCACGTTATTTATGAGAAAAATACATACACTACTGACGGAATTTATTATTTCTGAAATATCAAAGAGGATGGTTCCCATAAATCTTGTCAACTGGGAATTTCTTCCGCTGAATTGTTCAAATAATTAAATTACAGTAATATTTTAATAATAATTACGATTCGTATTTTAATACGATTTGTTTTATCTTTGTGTAGAAATGAAATATGATTGCTGGGAGTATCGATTTATAATGAATACCTTTATGACTATAAATATTTTCCTAGTTATTATATGTCATTATTTTTATTCATGTAAACATGTAATTCGTACTAAAACAAAAAATAAATTTACCTTGTCAAATATTATGATTTGTTCCGTTATAATATTATTTCTTTCTTCAGTTACAAAAAATTAATACAGAAAATTAAATTATATAACTTCATACTTCAAGAGATCAAAATAAAAATATTTTTTTTCTTTTGCCTAAATTTCGCATTCCATATCGACTACTATTTGGACTGTATAGTATGTGTAATTTAAAATAGTTTTAGAAATAAGTTTTCTCTACATTTTTTATTTTCTTTTATTAAAACCACCTGATAAGCTCATAAAATATAATAAACATTACCGGGCAATTGCAGTATTGAAGATGAAGCGTTTGCAGTGTACAAATTCCCGATCAACGAACGAGAAATTGCCTAAAACAGGCTTTCCCCAATTTTCGATTGCCCACGTCCTGCGCGTGTAACGAGTCGAATAAAGTACAGAGAGCTTTTACGAACCCCGCAGTAGCAATAGCAACTGCTCCATCATTGTAACCAATAATCGAGTCGGCCAACAACTATTACATTACGCACACAACGTGCTCGCGATTCACGATTCAACTGTTCGAGAATCCAATCGAAATATTTATAGTACATTTGATCAAAAATTAAAAACTATAATTTTGATAACGAAGAAGAAAGTTATGTGAATGTTTGGTGCCTCGTGGTACTCATTTTAAAGTCTTTATAGAATACCTTACTAATTGTGAGCATACATAGGCTTAAGATTGATTTTATTAGGTGTAGAAATTAATTCTATGCCTTTCCAAAGTAAACTCACCATTTATTTATAAAGAAGTTTTAAAAATAAAATGTTGAAGCAATCTGTGTATTTTATTACTGTGACGACGGTACTATAACGTAATAAAATGGGGTATGAATTTTTCCAATTAAACCAGAGTCATAAATGATAAATGATAAAAGCTCATAATTAATTCCTATACCTAATACTAGTCGTCAGGAGTTCCGCCCATAGATTAAAAATTAGTTGTATATATTATTATAATAATTAGAGATAATATTTTCACAAATTAAGTAGCCCAAATACTTATATGTATATTTTACTGTTTTATTATTCCTAAATGAGCACTGAAGTACTTCAGAAAGTTTAATCGACATCAAATAAAACAATAAATTCATTTAGTTTAATTGCTACGATTGTAATGTATATTGTATACCCGACGAATTACACTTTTAAAGAGTGATACCATTAATGGCTAGTTATATAATTACATTTATTAGAGTAATAAAGAAAAATAGTACATGTGAGAACGTCGAACATAAAACTTATCCGATTTCATAAAACTCTGCCAACCTACCAACCTACTAAAACAAAAGAAAACTAAAACTGAGTGATCAGTACTACCAACAAAAGGATTGAAGGGCGCACTTGTTTTATGAGACGTGTACTCTGTTCTTACGATCCGGGGATGGCAACCCTATGCAAGGCTGTACTACAAATACCATGTGACCCTGAATTCTTGGGTGCCCCTTTCTCGACGTGGTGCATCAGTTCCTAGAGATTAACTGAACCCAAGCAAACCCGTTCGATCCTAGTCGTGCAACAGACAACAGTCGTAACAGACCTATTCCCCTGGAACGAACGTCTGTATTTCGTAGACACGAATTCGCCATGAAATCCAGCAAACCGCAGAAGCTTATTTAGCGGAACGGTGCCTCGTCCTCTTCACCGCCCTACAAGACATCGCATTCGAATCTCGAGTCTAATCGCGGCTGCGGCGAACACGGTGGTTTAATTTTTCCTTGAAAATTAACACCGACATTCCCGTCCACCGAAAACAACCGACGTTTCGTAATTATTATTACGAAATGCCCGCTGCGATGATTCGAGTAATTTGCTGGAACGGTATTGTACGAACAACGAAGGACAGTTAGCTGCTAAATCGCTTATCAGGGTAATGAAATGGTTAATACACCTACACGCGGGAGTATAATTGTGACCAGATGATTAGATGAGCCAAGCCCCCTTCGCCTTGGAACGAGGCGTTGGGTTTAATTATTTAATTCGCGATGCTCACGGAAACCAGGGTAAAAATTTACCGTAAGCTCAATGTTAACCAAGGAGCAAATAATCGGGTGTATATTAGGGCTGTTCAAATATCTGAAAAAACAAGCCGAGTTGGACTCGGCTCGAAGTCACGAGCCAAGTCGAGTACTTGAAAAAACCGAGTAGCTTGAATCTTTCAAGCTACCCGAAAGAAACCGAGTAACTTGAATTTTTGAAGCTACCCGAATAGAATCGAGCGGTCCGAAAAAACCAAGCGGCCCGAAAGAACCGGGCAACTCGAATGGTTTCAAGCTTTTCCGAGTACACATGTTAGTCCGCCGCTGGGCAACAATGTTATCATAAAAAGGACGTAGCAAACTAGACCCAAAGAAGGCCGACCATCATTTTCCGTATTTCTTATCGGATCTTAACGGATGTATTACCAATCGATTCGTTATGTTATCCCGAAAAATGGTACCAGAAACGATACAATTCGGATTATTTAGAAGGAAATTATACGGAAAAAATGATTTACATAGTGTTTAGTAGCGTTTTCATCAGGAAAACGTAAGGAATCTATCGGCGTTACTCTCGTAATAATACGATGCATATGATGTGAAGTCGGGTCATTACTGAAAGCCATAAACCAACGGTTGAATCATCCAAAGCGCACGTGTGCCGATTTTAACCCACTCTGATTTGTACTCAAAACCGAATATATACGTTCTTCAATAAATCGTTTTTGGCTCTATTTCTACGTTGTTTGGATTTTGCCTGTTAAAAGTCACTTTTTGGGACAGCCGTCTAATTGAGACAAACTAGTCCGGTCCCAATGTGTCCAATTAACCGGAATCCACTGTACAAATCACAGGATTCGTTCTCTGTATTAATTTTAAAATACAATGTCAGTTTAAAGTGATGGACATCGGTGGCCACCATAGCAATTAACGTGTTAAGCACGATTATCCTGTACAAAATTCACGACGCGAGGGCATCAAATATGGTCAATGCGATCATCGTAACTCGGCATGTCGTAACGATGCAAACCCTGTCCGCAAGTATAAAATCTAACAAGTTCTTCTCTCGCCTGAGATTGGTTATCCATATTTCATAGAATCGCGGATCCACCACCGCTGGCGACCGCGAGAAGTTACTTTTTTTTACTGCGTCACGTCTCCCGCAAAACTGCTAATTTTATAACGAATCCGGTTACGAGCACAGAAAATTATACTATGTGTTTTATCTCCTCCTCCCTATCTGGCGAAACCGTTGCTCCGTTGTCCAATTTTGTTCAACAACGAAACGGATTCTAGAGTTTAACTCTCATTGAACTGACGAAGCACGGTTTAATATCATTCTCTATAGAAGCCATAATTTCATAACAATGTTAAAATTAGAATTTCTCTTAAATTAATGATTTTTGGACATAAACAGTTCAATACATTTTTACACAGAATGCTGCACCGACTAATGTAATAAAAAATATATGATCCCGCCAAAAAAAAACATTAGTCACCTTAAAAAAAACTAGCATTATCAGAATGTGCCTTACACAAAATCATTGATATATGATAATATTAAACTTAAACGTACATTTTTCAGAAGAACAATAATATTCGAGCCACAGTTGATCTTAAAAAAGTAACAAGTTTTCTTCTTTCGCAGTCGCACGGTACTCGATAGGTAAATAAAACTATTCATACGTCCGAATGAAACGTATGTTCCGTTGTCTGCGCCGATATTTTCTAGAATTTAAAACAATCCACGGGAACTGTTCACGCAGACAAATATTGCACCTGGAATTCGTACAGGGAAGATATCCGTGGGAAACGTGTTGCATCACAAAAACGAGAAATATATTTTATTCGTGTATCGGCCACGTCAGCATACTGAATGGCGCCGCGACGAGCGCATCCGTTTCCGGAAAGTGATCATGCATTTTCTGTGAACGAAAGTCCACTCGAAAATAGGTGTATCCTTTGGTTTATTAAAATGCTTGCATTCCGTCGTTGCCGAGTATATATCGTGCGCATATTCTGATCGCTCGACGAGAAATATGTGGGAAGGTGGAACAAATTTGGAGACTTTTTGTGATCAATATATTTAATAATTAATTAGAATATTAAGGCATCATTAATGCCACGCACATGCTTTTTTAACTCGATTCACTCTAACCTTTTTTCCTCACACGTATACCAAAACCAACTCTCACAAAATATAGCGGCGATATCTTGTTATCAAAATATCTCGAGGTTCGCAGCAAGAATTTCTTAATAAATTGTAATAACAAGGTTCAGTATTTCAGAATGTGACGGTTGACGATCTTGGAATAATAAAAACTTGAATACTTCGGAACGTCTGGTTAAAATTCAATTATCTCTGCTCGAGGTTTTATCAGCTTGCTGTGAAATTTTATCGGTGAAAACTACAAGAAAGTAGAAAACGATGTGAAATCGAAATGAGCTACCAGTACATAACTTAAGGAGTCTGTATATACTCGTAACAAAATCTATTGTAACTTTCGCGTAAAAAACTAAACTAATATTTATCGTAGCACTTGTATAACCTGATGTGTCGATCGACATTATTTGTTATTTCAACTGTTGAAGGAACGCTGGGAATTGTGAAACCTGAAACTATTGCATTGAGTTTATAATTGAATGCCTATGAAGCATAATTTTTTAAATTATTCTGATAGTTCTTCTGTTCCTCTATAATATTACATTTGTTTTTTTATTTAATCTTCATCATTAACTTCTGCTAGTATTCGAGCTAGAGTTAAATACTTCTAAATCTACCACATATATTTGTAATAAATAATTTATTATTAATCTTAAAAACGATTTAAAAAGGAATTAATATTTTCCATACGCTCGACAGCATTATTTGCAACTTTTCACCTATATCTACCCACCTTTATCCCTTATCCTTCTTTTTTTTCCGCGCAAATAAGTTTCCCATACCTAGCCTTAATTTCTGGCAAAATTTCAATTCAATTAGACTCAATTAGACAAAAGTTGGTGACCCAGTGATGGTATCGTTTCAAGATTAACCATCTTATCTCACACTCTCGATGGTCTGTATTAAATTCTAGCGGATCTGAAATTTGTTTACAGGATTTTGAAACTCCATCGTCTTCTCTTCTCGTTTAATACGTCGAGGCTGGTCGCTACGCACGCGAGCGATGCAGCACTAGGCAACTTTAGTGAATTTTACAATTTCATGTTACGAGGGCTGTTAACTTATATGGGAACTATATTCCACATAATAACAGTCTCGACGAGCTTTATTATAGAACTTTATTAGAGTTTTCGGATGAAACTTCAGCCCTATCCCGGTACATTTATACTTATAATGATAATTAAATACGTGCGGAAGGAAAAAAAAAGTAAAATTGTAGGAATACAATTTGTAGGAAATATACTACCTAGTGGTGTGTTAACATGAAATCAAAATTTATATTAATACAAATATTTATATAAACGTGAATGTATCTAATTACGGTGAAAGTGGTCTATTTCAGAAATTTAATAAATAATAAAACTTCAATCTGAAATTTCAAATCAAATTTTGATAAGTACAACTAATATCCCATTATTGACATAGGTTTCCCCAATTCTGTTATCATTTTTGCCAATCATTGACACTTAGATTAAAAGAAAACTAGGTTATGTGTATTTTCATTTTTATATAGTTTTAATTGAATCATTTAACATTAACAAAATAAAATTTATTTTAAACATTATAAAATTTTTTGTGAACTACTTTCAAAATAGGTTTTAATTTTAAACTTTTGTATATTTTTACTTTTAATTTTTTGATGTTTTCTAAAAACCGTTCTTCTTTCTTCCTCTCTTGATAGTATTTTTATTTTCCTTTATGTTTAAAATTGGTCAACCTTTGATCATTGGCGACTACCCCTCATATGGTTGTTCACTCTTCAAATTTGTCCGTTTCTTTTTTTTTTCCATTTCTTTCATGTTAAGACGAAGCTTGTTCCCTTGTTAAACATGAAACAAATTTTTTAAAATACTTTTTGAATAGAATATTTTCTTCGCCAATGCGAAGGAAATTCCTTGTATACTTAATTTTTCAATTTCTTGATTCATGATAGTTTGCCAACCAACGTTCCCGTATATTCACGTAATTTTCGGAGCAATTGCAATTCCCTCTAGCCAGCAACGACAGCGACGTGTCTCAGCGGATCATGAATAGCCGCGACACGTGTAATATGCGTAATACCGGCATAGGATGAGCATACCACTGGAGAATGGATAGGAAATCTTGTCTTAGGTACTGCGAATCCAACCGTGCATTGTGTGCTCAGCATTTAACATTGTAACATTGATGGATTTGCCGACGTTTACGACGGATCGCTTGGTGCTTCTCGATCGGATCCGCTTTGCTAAACATTCTGTTCACCATATAGCCAACTCCTGTCGCGAGCAACTTAGCAAAAGTATCGGATGGCCTATAAAGTTCGTAGGATTTGTCGCACTTGCCACTTCTATCGTATTTTTCAACTGGTTTACTTGTAACATATGAAATAGTTATATCGGTAACAACAGGGTGTCAATAATAAACTCCTTTCGAATCAAAATATAAAAGTTGTTATTATTAATAGTAAAAACTAGTTGAAGTTATTCTCATGCTA
Organism: Hylaeus volcanicus; assembly: GCF_026283585.1. Lineage (NCBI taxonomy): Eukaryota > Metazoa > Arthropoda > Insecta > Hymenoptera > Colletidae > Hylaeus > Hylaeus volcanicus. Next base: position 3,139 of record NW_026531604.1, on the reverse strand, counting down.
GCTGAAATGTTTGATGGCAAGAAATGATAGCTTATAAGGTTACAGCCAAAATGTACATTCAATGCCACCATTTTTTTCTTATGTATTTTGACCGACTAAACTCGAAAATCGCAAAAAAAAATTTTTCTATGGATAGGTTTTTTTTATTTTTGAATTTTTGAATTTTTTTCGATTTTTTTCTGACATACCTTCACATTTTAGGCCATATCTCGAGTTAGAAACGTCCGATTGTGTCACGCAAGATGCCATGTTAAAGGTAATCGAATTTTCAACAATTGCTGTTAACATTATTTTCCAATCGGTTCAATAGTTTAAGTGTTACGAGCCAATATATATGAGAAACTTTGATTTTTTCGGTTAAAATAGAACACGAATATTTCTTCCATCGCCATGGAAAAATAGAAATTGTCAAATTATGTCCATTTTCTTATTGTCTACGTATACATCGCACTTTTACGAAGAAAACAAGCGTTTGTTGAAGAAAATCTATGGATAAAAACCGGAGTTAAGAACAATTGAGTAAAGGTACAAAAATTCCAATTTTACTCTGTTTTTGTATTTTTCTCCTATTTATATAGGAAACGTTTATGAAACTGTCAAATTATGTCCAGTTTCTTATTGTTTACGTATACATCGCACTTTTACGAAGAAAACAAGCGTTTGTTGAAGAAAATCTATGGATAAATACCGGAGTTAGGAACAATTGTGTAAAGGTACAAAAATTCCAATTTTACTCTAAAATGTAAATTATTACGCCCGTGGTGGTTTTAGAAAGATACCGAAAAGGGGGTACAAAAATCACTGTTTTTTTTGTTTGCACAAAATGTACCTTTCTCAGAAAACCATTGAAGATAGGCTTTTCAAATGTTGTATATAGAATAATACAATATCTGAGCACATTTTAGACGTTTTATTTTTTTGCCAAAAGTTGAAACAAAAAAATTAAAAATTATATAGGTCATTTTTCAGTACCTTCAACTTCAAACTTCACTGAATTGTATTTTAAGCATCGATAAACAAATTAAAGAAAGAAAATTGGCGATGGGACAAGTAGTTTTGCAGAAAAGGTACATTTTGTGTAAAAGAAATAGTGATTTTTGTACCCTTTTTTCGGTATCTTTCCAAAACCACTACGAGCATAAAAATTAACATTTTTTGCTGTAACTAAGCTTAAATTAAAGCTGGAAGTATAACACAAATAATGAGCTTAATTTTGTTAAGTTGTAACTAATAGAATCGGAGAAATGACGGTGAGAAGCAAAACGGGCGCATCTAAGGGTTCGCGCTAGTTCAAACGTTCAGCCCTCCCTTAATTACTAGTGCTTCCATACTCGAACCACGAAAACTCTTTGTTTGTATAATAGGTCCCTAGCAAAGCCTTCTCGAAAAGCGATACTATTTTCACTCCCTATTCTGTCGTAAACTTCATTCACATAAGTCGGAATCACCGTTAGGTACACGGCACATTGATATGGGAAACCTGAGTTAATACTAAGGGTATAAAGTTTATACTGGGGAATAAAGTGGAACCGTGTCGTCAGACGTTAATAGAGCCAAATCAACGTGTTTATACGACGAGCTTTCCAACGAATCCAAGTGCAATATCCACATACCAGTCTAATAATAGCGACACGAATAACACGAATACCTATCGCCGTAACCAGATGCTGGGGACCGTTTGTTGCAGAGCTGTCGATTCGTATTTTCACGAGCTTCGACCGTCCAAATATGTCGCTTAATTACTCACTCGTAACTCGTATTAATGTTTCGAGCAGTCCGATAACCCAGTGCTCACGGTGGTATGGCAATCTGACACAATGCGCTGTTTCCATTATCTTGTTTCAGGTTATTCCACTTAACGCGTTCACTGTCGCACAAATTTCACGCGTATAATTTAATGAAACGATTCCCTGCATTGGGTCTACCATCTCATGAAGGAACAGTCTTTTCTGGTCTTCGTGTTCAAATAAAGTCAAAGAAATGGAGAATTCGTTGATCCATTACACGGCAACTGTTTGGGCCTCACTCAAATATGATTAATAAACTGCAGGTGTTTATGCATTTATGGGCAAATGAAAATATGGGGAAATGTTGGATTTTAGAATGGGTTTGAATAAACCTTACTTCAACTTTATGTTAAAAGATATTCATTATTATATTTGGTTTTGAAAAATTTAAGTAAAAGTAATACAATAAAGAAAATAATAAACTTAATACAAGTGCTGTCTACATTCTCTCATACTGATATCAAACGATACTTGTTAGTCTCTCAGATACCAACCACACTCACATACTACATCCTGTATAGTACTGCCCTCCACCTACAATACATTAGTTCTAATTATGATTGGCGCCAAAATCAAATTTAAATTGCCTTATTCTAACAGGAAATACAGTGTATGTAGAAAGTATTCGATCACCGATCAATTTCTAAAAAATAATTTTTGGAAAACAAATATAATCGACTTGGAAAAAATATTAAAACTCCACTAAAAAGTATGAAATAATTTCTATTTACTTTATATTAAATTAAACGGAATGATATATTAAATTTCTATTTCCTTTATATTTAATTATGTAAAATAATTATGTTAAATAACTTTCTCGTAGTCAGCGCAAAATTAAAAATTACTCACATTCAAAATTATCGAACTTGGTTTAACTTTTTGTCGGGGGGACAAAACATATGCCCTTAAATTATTGCTATCATTATATCTAATTTAGACATCATATACATTAACATAACACTATTCCATATAGCCGCCCCCACCGAATACTATCCCAAACTTACTCAGACAGTATTTTCATAGAGAGACATAGTAACCGTTCGTCGTTTGTTGGAAACTTTATTGTTGGAAAAACGAAGATGATCAAGTTATTTGAAGCGAAGAAGCAATATTTTCTCACGATTCTTTTTCTAAAATATCCTTTAGATCACTCCGCATGCCACTCCAAGGCCCGATTTTGCAATTTCACCTTTAAAATATGATAAAAGTATGTTTTTAAGAAACAATTTTTGTTTGCAAATTTTCGAAACAAACGTTTTATAGGTCGATAGATTTACTTCTCCTGATTACGAAATGCATAATCATTATGTGTTTGCTTTCATTATTGTGCATAAAAAACGCGAAAAACTGTT
>NW_026531603.1:0-1180 GCF_026283585.1 Hylaeus volcanicus | reverse complement strand
TTTGAAATAATATTTAAGAAAGCATTATGCCGCTGGCCCTGTGAAATGAAATTTAAGAAAGCATTACGACGCTGGCACTTTGAAATAAAATTTAAGAGAGCATTACGCCGCTGGCACTGTGAAATGAAATTTAAGAAAGCAATACGCCGCGAGACTTTTGAAATAAAATGTAAGAAAGCATTACGCCGCTGGCACTGTGAAGTGAAATTTAAGAAAGCAATGCGACGCTGGCACTCTGAAATAAACTTTAGACAAGAAATATGCCTCTGGCAATTTGAAATAAAATTTAAGTAAGCATTACGCCGCTGGCACTGTGAAATGAATTTTAAGGAAGCAATACGCCGCTGGCAACTTGGCATAAAATTTAGACAAGCGATACGCCGCTGGCATTATGAAATAATATTTAAGAACACAATACGCCGCTGGCACTGTGAAATGAAATTTAAGAAAGCATTACGACGCTGGCACTTTGATATAAAATTAAAGAAAACAGTTCGAAGCTGGCAGTGTTAAATGAAATTTAAGAAAGCATTACGCCGCTAGCATTTTGAAATAAAATTAAAGAAAGCATTACGCCCCTGGCACTGTGAAATGAAACTTAAGAAAACAATACGCAGTTGGCATTATGAAATAAACTTTAGACAAGAAATATGCCGCTGGCAATTTGAAATAAAATTTAAGAAAGCATTACGCCACTTTCATTTTGAAAATAAAATATAAAAAAGCATTACGCCGCTGGCACTGTGAAATGAAATTTAAGAAAGCAATAAGCCGCTGGCATTTTGAAATAGAATTTAACAAAGCAGTACGCCGCAGGCATTTTGAAAATAAAATTCAAGAAAACATTACGCCGCTGGCACTGTGACATGAAATTGAAGTAAACAATACGCCGCTGGCACTGTGAAATGAAATTTAAAAAAGCAATACGCCGCTGGAATTTTGACATAATATTTAAGAAAGCATTACGCCGCTGGCATTGCGAAATGAAATTTTAGAGAGCAATACGCGGATGGCACAGTGAAATGAAATTTAAGAAAGCAATACGCAGCTGGCATTTTGAAATAAAATTTAAGAAAGCATTAGGCCGCTGGCACAGTGAAATGAAATTTAAGAAAGCAATACGCCACTGGTACTTTGAAATAAAATTTAAGAAAGCATTACGCCGTTGGCAGTTTGAAAC
>NW_026531602.1:0-5810 GCF_026283585.1 Hylaeus volcanicus | reverse complement strand
TGAGAAGTTTGGCAGTAGGTCTGACTAGTGACAACCCAATCTCCTTCCTATAGAACCAACTGCCGGATCGTAAATAACACTTTATTTACCGGGAGCCTATTTCTAGGCTTTCTAATTGCAGTATTTAGCTATTCGAATTTATTTACTGTGTTGATGGCTGTCTACGAACAATGTTCAGTGTTTGGAAACAGACTTGGCTTTCGATGTACCCAGTAACAGTATGGAGAAATTATTGTCAGCCTAGATTGGCATATGATACTGTAGAAAATTCCTTCTTGAATTAAAGTCTGTTTCTAAATAGGCCGGTAGATAAAGTGTTAAGTAGATTATAATACTCCAAATCAGACTTGCCAGTCACTAGACTACTTTTCATCTTTGTACTGTTTAATTATGAATAACTTGGACGATTTCAAAATGCTGTTAAAGCATATCTGAAACTCGTTAATTACAAATTAATAACCACAACACAACGATTAAATATTTCATTGTTTAATTTTTCTTATTTTGTTTCGTTTTGTTGAGATATTCAAAGTGACGAAATTCTAAAAGTTTATTTTCGTACATGTAACCATATTTTCAATTATAGTCCTACTTAAACTTCTCACTGTAAATTGGCAATGTAAGATGCCCGACGAGGCTCTTCCGTTGACTTCATACCGCACCACGTCCTTTGCATTATGGACTCAAATACTTCAAATTATTGCAAAAGAATATCAGCAGAAGATTATCCTTCAAAGAGGTCAGTTGAAGTATCTAAACAAATGTTCAGTTGAGACAGGTACATGAACCAATCCTGTCAGAATAGCTTATTAACTCTAGTAGTAGTACTCCTAACTACTCGTCTCCCTCTGTTTCCCGCCAAGTAGACAATTGCGATATGTACTCAAATCTTCGTACTTCGTACTTCATCTCCAAAGACGATTGAATTTGTCAAACATACATAACGATGATTTTCTATGAATGAACAGCAATATTTTAGATCCAAGCCTAAATCTATCCACTTCACCTCAAGAGACGAACCAAGTGTTCCACTTCAAATACGTTGATCTTCCAGGCTATTATCCCAAGTCATCCTACTCTCTGGAGTCGACGACTCGTTCTCGTGGTCCCAGGAGAGAAAAAAGCGAAGGAATTTGAGATCATCGCACGGATAAAAAAAAAAGTAAAAGTAAGACTGCCGGAGTCCAGGATCCGCCAGGGTCTGAACGAGATTCAACAGCGCCTCGAGAGGGACGAAGAAAGATTCGCGAGCCGGAACAAAAAAAAAAAGAAATTCTGACGCAGAGGGAAGACCTATACCTCAATAAGACATCGATCGGTCATTAGTGACACAAGAACGGTTCTTCGTGCTCCTTTTACTCTCTATCGCACAGGAACAGGTCAGTGGCGCGCGCACAAAGCTGAACCTCTTTATCGCGCACCACGCTTCATCGCTCGCTCCGTCTTCCTCTTGCCCTTAGCCGCCATTCGTCTTATTCTTTCTCCCGTCACGACAAACTTGACCTAGTGAAAAACGGAACGACGCGAATCGAACCGTTTCTTTACTCTCGTCTCTCCATCGCGGGATTCCCCGGCCTCACGTGACCGCGCGAGCATCACGCGCGTCCTTCGCTACACACGTGCGCTCGTCTGGGGATTCCCCGATACGTCCGAGTCTCGGCCACGAAGAATCTTCGTCTTATTGCGGTGTCGACATCGAAGATGGATACCTGCGCAGACGGCTCTGCTTGGTAGATCTATCTACCGGGCAAGAGAAGTAGGCAGCAGAGGCCTTATCTTATTCGATGAAGATGGTCGACTTGGGTAGTCTAAGACGACTGAGATATTAGTCGTTTTCTATCATGTTGCCATCGTTGCAAAAATTGAGTTAGGACCACGAGACTCGGGTTGGCCAAGGTTTTGTTTTCACAACAATTGATTAACCCTTTTGCAGTCGAGAGGCGACTCACGGTCACCACCAGCAATAACGTTTGTTTAAGTTTAATTTCATTGGAACTCGGGGTGTCAATAAAATGATTGTCGAAGGGTGATTTTCAAATCTCAAATTACAGATCTTAGCTACAAAGTCTAAGCTTAGCATTCGCGACAATAAAGCATCTCGAATTGCTAGTAGATACCAGATAAAAATGGCCTCGAGTGCAAGGGGTTAATACCTTTGAAGAGAGAATGGTGTGCGAGATTCTCACTTACTGAAACTCTTGTAAAGCGTTTCTGAGGCGGAAATGGTGATTGGTCAAGGTTAGCGAGGGACTATTCTCATCACTAGTCTGCGGATCTTTATGGAAAATAAAATCTTTGTAAACGTACCTACGAAACGTGAATCTAAATAGGAATTTATTTTACTCTGAAAGTATTATAATACGAACTTTACTTTCAATATTTTTTATATTAGATTGTCCCAAAAGTTTCTTCCGTGACTTGCATTCAGTTATTTTGTGTGGCACTGTTCATATAAATAGACAGCCTAATTTTTTAGGTGCTAATATTGTAACAATAATAGAGCAAAATGAATCGTACGCAATTCAATAATGTAACATTAGACATAACATATTGTGTATGTGTTACTTATTACTGAAATGGAAGAAACTTTTAGGACAACCTAATATTATTGGCTACTGAGTCCATTCTATAGTTTCTTTCGCGTTCAGATTTTTTCCGAATGTATAATAACACGCAGCCTACTCATCACAATGTCCTTTCAACCGTTGTACCTCTAGTCTTCATATTCTTGAAGTTTATGACCAACATAGTAAGAGATCCTAGTCTCTAGAGATCCTAGACTCTAGAGATCCAAGGCAGAGAGCTGAGTTGTCGTGACGCGTAGGTATGGATTATATCTGGTGTGATTTGTGTTCTAGTGTAATGCACCCTTCTGATCTCCTACAAAGCCTACGTCATTTCAACATTGATGGTTTCTATATTTTGCCATATCTTATTGACCCCATCCGCCAGGACTATGGACGTACCCTCGGTGAAATTAGCCAACGAGCCACGATTTAAATGCATTGACGTTTATTCGTCATTTAATGTCTTTAGAATAAAAGAATGAAAGGGTAGTATACGACGTAGAAACGAGTGGAGCGGGGACTATACGAATACATAAGAGACGCGGAGCAGTTCGAGTGCTGTTATTCAAACCTAACCTCGATTCGCTAACAGGGGTTTTCATATTTCTAGAGATTGATGGTTGTTGGGTCGCTTGAAAAGTAGGGTACCTTCCTAAATTGAAAGACAAAAAAAAAACAGTTTCTGAATAGCTCTCCGTGGAAGAGTACTCAGGAGGGATGAAATGTAGGAAGGAGGTCCTTGGGAGAAATGCAGGGTTGAATTTAGACTTTTCCCTAATACTGAAGCACTGAGCCAGATGTGAAGGACATGTTCGATCAACAAGTGGAGATGAGAACGATAGTGGATCTAGGCACTAGTAGACTTAAACATTAGAAGACCTTAGGACTAGTGAATTTAAGCATTAGAAGAACTAGGCGCTAGTGGGTCTAAGCACTAGCGGATACAGGCACTAGTGGACCTAAAGTAGACCTGGACGCTGGTGAACCTAGACAGCAGACATGAACACTATGAAACATAGACGCTAGTTGACCTAAACGCTAACACTGAGCACCGCGTATTAAATCAATTTAATACCAACCACACTTAACCCTTTGCACTCGAGGCCTTCTTTTTTAGTATATACTAGCAACATGAGATGCATTCTTAACATTTTATAGCCACGAATGCTAAGCTTAATCAGGTCGCCTTCGTCTCGTCGACAATCATTTTATCGACACTTCGAGTTTCAAACAAACGAAATCGAAACAAACATTATTGTTAGTCGATTTACTGCGTCAAACCTAATAGTGACCGAGAGTCGCCTCTCGAGTGCAAAGGGTTAACATCTAAGGACCACTGAACTTCATCCACTCGCCATCCAGCCAAATCAACAAACACTATAATCCCAACAACTCTCTTCTCCAACACTACCCTCTCACTTTACAAGAACCTCATTTCTCAACCTTCTCCTTACCGACAAACCTCAAAACAGCAACACCAGGCTACCTAACCCTAAACGAAGAGAGTCACGCCAAGTTCGACGCGAAAGAGCAGATCCTCGTCGATGTTTACAACCTGTGCACCCAGGATAAGCGGGACCGGATTCCAACCGGGCGCGCGAACATCGCAATAAGCTCTCCACCCTTTTTATCTTTCCGCAACTACGACTCCCTCTCCCTTCCTTTCTTTTCCAAGGCTTCTCCCCGTCTCTCTCCCTCGCTGTCGTGCCACGAATCTGGAGCACGAGGTATCCGCTAACGAACCGTGCAAACGTGTCAGCGTGCACATGCGACACTCGCTCTCTCGCACGCACGCGGAATACAAGGGCGATGCACACTGTCGCGTGCACGGAAGTGCGCATGAAGCGTACACGGATACGTGTGCATAGCGGTCGGCTGTAGTTTACCTCGAACGAGGCAAGTTCACCTACATTCGCGATGGGGTGGCGCGGCGTAACGCAAAGGGAGAAGATTAAAGAGGGACATTCGTCGGCCAGATAGAAAGAGAAAGATGTGCGAGGTGAATGAGTGAACGAGGGAGGAAGCGAGAGAAAACTGGGGTGGCAGGGGGTGGAGAGCGGGTTGGGTTCGTTGGGAGGCAGATGGGGGGGAATTTAAACCGGCGTTCGAAACTTCGCAAACCCCTTATAGCGACCTCGTCTACCTGTTATCTCGATCAAGCATCGATCGGTGGTTACTAACGAAAGAACGACTTGGCCTTCTTCCGTCCTCCTCTCGCGCTCGCTCGCTTCTTGCTGCCTCTGGGTGGGGCCTTTCGGCCTATTTCCGTCTTACTACCGGTTTGAACTTGACCCACTGAGCGAAGGAGAGCCCGGAGGAGAGGACGGCTGGCATATTTCAGTTCGCTCGCTTGCTCGAGTGCCACTGATCCCACCCTTCCTTTCCTCTAACCCACAAAGACCAGTGGAGACCTTTCCGCATTTGCAACCTTAGACGTGATTTTTGGGGAACTGAAGAATATGCATGTGACGGATTTTTGTTTTCTCTGCAATCAGTCAAACACGATGATTCTCATCAAGTTAGGTGGAGAGTATGTACTATACAGAGATGAGAAGTTTGGCAGTAAGTCTGACTAGTGACAACCCAATCTACTTCCTATAGAACCACATGCTGGATCTTAAGTAAGTAGATTATACTATCCTAAATCAGACTCGCCAATCAATAGACTACTTTTCACATTTGCACTGTTTAATTTTGAATAACTTAAACAAATTCAAAATGCTGTTAAAAGAGTTTTTGGGGAACTGAAGAATATGCATGTGACGGATTCTTGTTTTCTCTGCAATTAGTCAAACACGATGATTCTCATTAAGTTAGGTGGAGAGTATGTACTATACAGAGATGAGAAGTTTGGCAGTAGGTCTGACTAGTGACAACCCAATCTACTTCCTATAGAACCACTTGCTGGATCTTAAGTAAGTAGATTATACCATCCTAAATCAGACTCGCCACCCAATAGACTACTTTTCACATTTGCACTGTTTAATTTTGAATAACTTAAACAAATTCAAAATGCTGTTAAACGAGTTTTTGGAGAACTGAAGAATATGCATGTGACGGATTTTTGTTTTCTCTGCAATCAGTCAAACACGATGATTCTCATCAAGTTAGGTGGAGAGTATGTACTATACAGAGATGAGAAGTTTGGCAGTAAGTCTGACTAGTGACAACCCAATCTACTTCCTATAGAACCACTTGCTGTATCGTAAGTAAGTAGATTATACCATCCCAAATCAGACTCGA
>NW_026531601.1:0-1557 GCF_026283585.1 Hylaeus volcanicus | reverse complement strand
GGGCGGCAATATTGAATACCGTTAATGTACATACTGTCTGAGTAAGTTTGGTGCAGTTCTTGATGGGCGGCAATATTGAATACCGTTAATGTACATACCGTCTGAGTAACCCAGATCTGTATCGAACCTAGATCTGTATTAAATCTTGACGCTCAATGCGCAAACCGCTTTAAATTTGCCTGGCAGTGAATGAGTTAAAATCTCCCCCGTGCCTATTTTTTATTAATGTTGCATCGTCGATTTCTCATCGTGTGATTCTAGCGGGCTGCAAAGTTGGGGAGAACAAAATCTCCGCGGGTGACAGTTTCAGCGTGAAGACACCGAAGAAAGAGGCTGACATTGTTTTCGTGGTGGAACAAGATACTATGAACGAGAAGGTCTTCAAGGACTTGATAACACCCATGATGTCCGAGCTCAGGGGTGAACTGGAACAACGTGGAATTACGTGAGTACTTCTTACAATGTTAGACGAGGTGTACGAAGTGAAGCGTCCATGATAAACTTCGTTTATTAACTACTGACGCTCTCGACTCCGCAGGGACGTGCACATAGGTTTGATCGGATACAGCGAGCAGATGAAGTGGCCGCAGCACTACACTGTGAACGGCGACACCAACATCAACGGCGAGGTGAAGAACATGAAGTTCTTCGAGAGCAAACCTAAACTCACCATAGATGTAAGTTTATTTCGAATCTTTAAGAACAATTAAGAGTTCAGTTCGACGGTTTCTTTAAGCGACCACGAACGTGTTCGCGCGACGCGTTTTACCTGTCGCCGATCGCGGGTCCCATTAGCATACTCGCGCAACGTTGTCAACGTGACACGTGTTTACGCGATTTTTTTTAAAGATAGCGCGGTTGAATCACCGTTCGTTACAGTATTTCCTTAACTCGAGGTGATTCAGAGTTTTCCAAGTCTACCAATCCTCGCTGGTAAAGAGCACAGCGATTCGATAACAAACGATAGCTGCATGAATATTCATCCTATCTTAACGACCAGTCGAGTTGCTGACAAATGATCGCACGCTTTTTGCGCCACGTTCGTCGACTTCTGCGCGCGTTCAACGAGGAAATGATTTCGTTTCCAGGAAGCGAAGGAAGGCAACTTGACGGATCGACTGACCTATCTGGGCCAAAGATTGCAGGTCGAAATGGGCAACACCAAACTCAACGACGCGTACTTGGAGGCCGTTGGGTACTCCTACAGACCTAGCGCGGCGACGGCGGTGGTCAGCGTTCTCGCGACACCCTGCGAGAAGTCAGCTTTCCCAGTTTCTGTAAGCAGAATTTTTCATCTATTAGACTAAAGTTGAGAAGTCTCAATAGTTTACTTTGCTTACTAAGATTGACCAAATTGAGGGTTGGGGTTAAGAAAATAGGCTCCAGGCAATCTACTGTCTGAGCAAGTTTGGTGTAGTTTTTGGTGGGGCGGCAATATTAAATACCGTTAATGTACATACTGTCTACACGGAAATACTGTCTGACTAGGTTTTGGGATAATTTTTTGTGAGGGCGGCAATATTGAATACCGTTAATGTACATACTGTCTGAATAAGT
>NW_026531600.1:0-1191 GCF_026283585.1 Hylaeus volcanicus | reverse complement strand
AATGAAATTTTATTGTTACACTGCTTCTACTATTATTCGAAGAATTTTATTCGGTTCCGTGTCCACTCAAACAATACAATTTTATAGTTTCGTGGAAACCGTCACATTTTTTTGCTAAGGTCTGTATAATATGCTGGACGCCGTTTCAAATATATTGTTTGAATTTTCTATCAAACATCACTATGACACTCTCTATCAATCTGTAACTATCCAAAACAATACATTTTCTATTGAATATTTTATCATTTTTACTTCAATTGTCCTTGTATCTATTTTTTAGTTATTAATCTCAGAACAGACGATCACATATTACAATATTCAGCAAAAATTTCTTTTACACCAAAGAGAAAATATATGTATATACTGCTTTAACAGTTTAGTAAATATTTTTTACCGTATTCACGGAGGAAAAATGAAAATTTATTTTCGTTACATAATCTAAAGAGTAACGTGATAGACTAGTATGATTCAAATGGCCAAAAATGGGAAAAAAAGATAACTTTTTGGTGACGATATTTTAAGCTATTTTGAAAGAAGATAAATTTTTGTGGGATTAAACGCAATTCGAATGTAAGAGGAAAAAATGTACGGGAAACGTTTTCTGAAACATCAAATGTCATTTATGTGAGTGCCGGGCAGCGGTACATGACAGTTCGTGTGAAAGATCGAAACCATTAAAAACACTTTCACATGAACTTATTTTTCGTTGAGACTCCTACATATGGGGGCTCGTCCGGGATGGGGGGTTACAGCGGCAGAGGACCGGCCAGTCACGATGAACAACAATGCCACGCGAAGAACGGTGGAGCGGGCAACAATGAGGCGTTGAGAGAGAACACCGTTCCAGAAAGAGAGAGGGGAGTACACTCGCGAAAGAGAGCGCACTGCTGTCGAGACGCAAAACCCGAGAGAGAAAGAGAGAGGGGAGTACACTCGCGAAAGAGGGCGCGGCGCGCACTGTTGTCGAGACGCGAAACCCGAGAAAACGGACATTCGGCCTAGTTAGGTAGCTTTCAGCTTGCGTAATTAAATTCAAATACAACGCAAAACAAATATGAACACTCTATTATACAATTTTGAACTTGATGTTACGGTTACACAAAGGACATGGACAAATTAATAGTTTTCGTTGCATATAAATGCGAGCAATTTGAAAAGAAAGATGTGAAGCTCGTATGCATACTTCTATCA
>NW_026531599.1:0-2082 GCF_026283585.1 Hylaeus volcanicus | reverse complement strand
TAAAAAGTTACTAGATTTTCATGAAACTTGGTATTTATGAATTATTTTGATCGCAAATTACGAATCTGATATCAGAATTGCAAAATTCAAAATGGCGAATCCAATATGGCCGACACGTACTATATATCAAAAGGTTATTAGATTTTCATGAAACTTGGTATTTCCGAAACTGACTTAATGTATTTATTATATATCTAACACTGCAACAAAAACTATTTATGTTCTCCAAATATAATGATTATTTACCTAACTTACAAAGCATATAGTTAAGTGAAAAGTCTCACGAATAACCATTTTCTTTTCCTATTTTAATTCCCAATATGACTAAATATCACATTATCTTAATATAAAAAGTACATAGATAAAATCAAACTAATTTTTTATCCCTACAGTGGAAAATTATTCTAAATAACACATATTTAACACAAAAATATTAGTCGTAAAGAATACATTACTAGACAACAAATATAAAAATTAAAAAAACTTTTAAATGCTATATCTCAGAAACTAATCATTATATTTGCAAAACACAAATAGCTTTTACTGCCGCGTTACATATATAATAAATACGCAATGGCAGTGTATTGATTCAGCGTACTTAAAAAATTGAATTTTAACCAGGTTTTTCAAGAACCGAAACACTGTGCGACGCCGACGCTAACATCGTCGTCGCTAAAAACAGGCGTGTACTACGATCGAGTTAGCATCGATGTATGTATATCACATCGAGGGTAAAAACAACCCAAGTAGCCGGATGCGAATGCATATCAAGTGCAACACGCGTTACGTGAACGCGATATTAAGCACGTCGTATGAAAACAGACTAATCCGACACACGGTTACGTCACTGCTGCCGGGGTTAATTATTGGGCAGTTCGGAGAGTTCGCGTCGATCTTTGGTTAGGTCTGTTCCCGCGAAGAGTTAATAATTCTCCAACCCTTGTTACTTTCGAGAAAACTGTTTGCGTAATAAAAGAGCTGCGCGAATATTTTCAATCGATTGCTTTCGACATTTTAGGGAAGGATCGTTTGACCGAGCTATCTGTCTGAATTAGTTTCCTCTTTCCGCGAGTTTCCAACGCGATCGCGGATATTATTTTTCTCCGTCACTTCGGGATATTATTTAAATTGGAATTACTTTTCTCATTATAACCCAACCAAGGGGAAAATCTTCCTTTCTACCGGCTTACTTTCACTATTTTCCTCTCGGAGGGAGAAAAAAGTTTATTTGTGACAGTTGACAACGCTGACCGACTTTTCGCCGTTCCGTATAATAATTCTGGCCCTCGGAAAAATTCACAGAAAACTTGGACAAAATTTAATCCGGTTCTTAATCCTCGATTCGGATTTTTACGAGCCCTCGCGAACGTTCTTTCGCGAACATTTCCACGGAATTGATAGAAACCAAGCGGAAATTTCACGCTATCGTTCTAGGAGAAACGGTACGTTTGGTAGTCGTCGTTACAATTATACAGGGCCGGAGTTAAGGGCGCCGGTGCCCGGTGGCCCGGATATGTGAATATACCGATATTTTCTCACGCTATATGTATATCGGGTTGTCCAGAAAGTTCGTGGCAATTTTTAAGAAACATTCAAAGACACGTTTGAATTTCGATATATATTAAATTTATTGAATTATATACGTACTATTTTGTTCCACAATTTTTCCACCTTTTAAGGGATGTCCACGTGTTATTTGTTTTCAACCATTCCGATATATTCAGACCTGTACCGCCTGCTAAAAATCAGCATGGACTTTCCAGACAACCCAATAGTTTAACACTTTCGCTGCGGATTTTTATTATTTTTCACTTTTCATTTTCTTGGTTCGGCAATCGTATTATATATCGAATCAGTTACCACAAATATATGTTTTTCAAAGGGCTCCAAATTACGAATCTGATATCAGAATTGCAAAATTCAAAATGGCGGATCCAATATGGCCGACATATATGTATGTATTAAAAAGTAGCTAGAGTCTCATGAAACTTGATATTTATGAGTTATTTGGGCTCCAAATTACGAATCTGATATCAGAATTGCAAAATTCAAAATGGCGGATCCAATATGGCCGACATATAT
>NW_026531598.1:0-2084 GCF_026283585.1 Hylaeus volcanicus | reverse complement strand
TAAAAAGTTACTAGATTTTCATGAAACTTGGTATTTATGAATTATTTTGATCGCAAATTACGAATCTGATATCAGAATTGCAAAATTCAAAATGGCGAATCCAATATGGCCGACACGTACTATATATCAAAAGGTTATTAGATTTTCATGAAACTTGGTATTTCCGAAACTGACTTAATGTATTTATTATATATCTAACACTGCAACAAAAACTATTTATGTTCTCCAAATATAATGATTATTTACCTAACTTACAAAGCATATAGTTAAGTGAAAAGTCTCACGAATAACCATTTTCTTTTCCTATTTTAATTCCCAATATGACTAAATATCACATTATCTTAATATAAAAAGTACATAGATAAAATCAAACTAATTTTTTATCCCTACAGTGGAAAATTATTCTAAATAACACATATTTAACACAAAAATATTAGTCGTAAAGAATACATTACTAGACAACAAATATAAAAATTAAAAAAACTTTTAAATGCTATATCTCAGAAACTAATCATTATATTTGCAAAACACAAATAGCTTTTACTGCCGCGTTACATATATAATAAATACGCAATGGCAGTGTATTGATTCAGCGTACTTAAAAAATTGAATTTTAACCAGGTTTTTCAAGAACCGAAACACTGTGCGACGCCGACGCTAACATCGTCGTCGCTAAAAACAGGCGTGTACTACGATCGAGTTAGCATCGATGTATGTATATCACATCGAGGGTAAAAACAACCCAAGTAGCCGGATGCGAATGCATATCAAGTGCAACACGCGTTACGTGAACGCGATATTAAGCACGTCGTATGAAAACAGACTAATCCGACACACGGTTACGTCACTGCTGCCGGGGTTAATTATTGGGCAGTTCGGAGAGTTCGCGTCGATCTTTGGTTAGGTCTGTTCCCGCGAAGAGTTAATAATTCTCCAACCCTTGTTACTTTCGAGAAAACTGTTTGCGTAATAAAAGAGCTGCGCGAATATTTTCAATCGATTGCTTTCGACATTTTAGGGAAGGATCGTTTGACCGAGCTATCTGTCTGAATTAGTTTCCTCTTTCCGCGAGTTTCCAACGCGATCGCGGATATTATTTTTCTCCGTCACTTCGGGATATTATTTAAATTGGAATTACTTTTCTCATTATAACCCAACCAAGGGGAAAATCTTCCTTTCTACCGGCTTACTTTCACTATTTTCCTCTCGGAGGGAGAAAAAAGTTTATTTGTGACAGTTGACAACGCTGACCGACTTTTCGCCGTTCCGTATAATAATTCTGGCCCTCGGAAAAATTCACAGAAAACTTGGACAAAATTTAATCCGGTTCTTAATCCTCGATTCGGATTTTTACGAGCCCTCGCGAACGTTCTTTCGCGAACATTTCCACGGAATTGATAGAAACCAAGCGGAAATTTCACGCTATCGTTCTAGGAGAAACGGTACGTTTGGTAGTCGTCGTTACAATTATACAGGGCCGGAGTTAAGGGCGCCGGTGCCCGGTGGCCCGGATATGTGAATATACCGATATTTTCTCACGCTATATGTATATCGGGTTGTCCAGAAAGTTCGTGGCAATTTTTAAGAAACATTCAAAGACACGTTTGAATTTCGATATATATTAAATTTATTGAATTATATACGTACTATTTTGTTCCACAATTTTTCCACCTTTTAAGGGATGTCCACGTGTTATTTGTTTTCAACCATTCCGATATATTCAGACCTGTACCGCCTGCTAAAAATCAGCATGGACTTTCCAGACAACCCAATAGTTTAACACTTTCGCTGCGGATTTTTATTATTTTTCACTTTTCATTTTCTTGGTTCGGCAATCGTATTATATATCGAATCAGTTACCACAAATATATGTTTTTCAAAGGGCTCCAAATTACGAATCTGATATCAGAATTGCAAAATTCAAAATGGCGGATCCAATATGGCCGACACGTACATTTACTAAAAAGTTACTAGATTTTCATGAAACTTGGTGTTTATGAATTATTTAGATCGCAAAGTTCGATTAGAATTGCAAAGTTCAAAATGGCGGATCCAATATGGCCGACATATATGTATGTATTAAA
>NW_026531597.1:0-1541 GCF_026283585.1 Hylaeus volcanicus | reverse complement strand
AGTGTAACGAATATATTAAAACCAGAATTATTAGAAAATATTGCTTCGTTTCTTCAATATCTTGGAAAAACTTTGTTGCAGTGAAATCGTGATGATTTGTATGGCAATATGGCTGTTTCGTTATCGCGCTTCCCGTTGCGGCGCTGTCGCCGTCTTGTTTGCTGTTATTATATCGTTAGTCTATACACGATGTTCTACATGGTTTAGACCAGGGAGGGCCAACTGTTTTTGCCCCCGGGCCGGTTGGAAAAAAATTATTTTCACGGCCGGACGAAATATTAAAACTGAAAAATGTTAAGCAAAACACTTATTTCTTGAAGTAAACAAAATTGTATTATTAAAGTTGTTTATGAATAATTATAATTAAATGGTTAGTATAAGGTCTTCCGAAATTTGAAAATCTTCGGTGATAGCTCTGATAAAAATTAACAACTAACAATAAGCAGTATCTCTTACATCGCAACTTTCGTCCAGAGCTATTGCATAAAAATTGGCAGATTTTAAATTATTTAATAACTGATTCACGCGACAATTCAAGCGGTAATCAATAGATGCAATGCATGCATTGAACCAAGAGGTAATCATTTTGAAAAGTGTTTGCAATAAATAAGTATTAACAACATACGTAAATGTAAATAAATGAGAGGAAAGACGAAAACTCTTTTGTTTCTTTTTTCGCGATTTTCTCGAAAACTGAGCATAAACGAGCAAATCACCTAACGTTTTTTTTTCTTAATTTTTCGGAGCCCAATACGCCCCCGCAGTTTAGACATTTAAATTAGGGACACCCTGTATATACAGTGGGTGTAGATTGTATTCTCGTACACCGACCAATTTCCCAAAAAACTTTTGTGTGAAATTTTAGTTTCTTAACTTCTTTTTTTATAATCAATGATATTTTACATATTTTCGAAAATTTCTAACAAGGGAAGGTCCGGAACAAGCGATCCGGACGAGCGCTTTTTGAACGAGACCGGGCTCAAATGATGGAGGCTGATGAGCATAAAAAAAGTGCAAAACATTAGGGGTATTTGGCCAGCCGTTTTTATAAAAAATGGCTTTAAACATTTACAGACCACTAGAATCTAGATATAAGAAAACATTGAAGTTCCTAACAGAAGCTGTTCTAGCTGCGGGCGTTACGCCGCTGTTTTATGTTCAGAGTTTGTGGGTTCGAGACTCAGTAATAAAAACTTTTTTTTTTCAACTGCATTTCTATTTCTTATTTCTCTTTTTACTCACTGCTATATAAATAATATATAAGAATTGCAAATAATATTGATGTGAACATAATATTATAATGAGTACATGCAATACATAATATAGCAATAGTAGAAGTAAACATACAAATGTATGGGATGTGGGGTATTTATTATTAATAAATTATTATCAATATTAATATTAATATTATTATTAATAAAAAACGTATTATTAAAAATTGTAGTCCACATCCTATACTTTATAATTCTTATATATTATTTATGTAGCAGTGAATAAAAAGAGAAATAAGAAATAGAAATGCAGTTGAAAAAAAAAAATTT
>NW_026531596.1:0-1204 GCF_026283585.1 Hylaeus volcanicus | reverse complement strand
AAAAAAAAAAGTTTTTATTACTGAGTCTCGAACCCACAAACTCTGAACATAAAACAGCGGCGTAACGCCCGCAGCTAGAACAGCTTCTGTTAGGAACTTCAATGTTTTCTTATATCTAGATTCTAGTGGTCTGTAAATGTTTAAAGCCATTTTTTATAAAAACGGCTGGCCAAATACCCCTAATGTTTTGCACTTTTTTTATGCTCATCAGCCTCCATCATTTGAGCCCGGTCTCGTTCAAAAAGCGCTCGTCCGGATCGCTTGTTCCGGACCTTCCCTTGTTAGAAATTTTCGAAAATATGTAAAATATCATTGATTATAAAAAAAGAAGTTAAGAAACTAAAATTTCACACAAAAGTTTTTTGGGAAATTGGTCGGTGTACGAGAATACAATCTACACCCACTGTATATACAGGGTGTCCCTAATTTAAATGTCTAAACTGCGGGGGCGTATTGGGCTCCGAAAAATTAAGAAAAAAAAACGTTAGGTGATTTGCTCGTTTATGCTCAGTTTTCGAGAAAATCGCGAAAAAAGAAACAAAAGAGTTTTCGTCTTTCCTCTCATTTATTTACATTTACGTATGTTGTTAATACTTATTTATTGCAAACACTTTTCAAAATGATTACCTCTTGGTTCAATGCATGCATTGCATCTATTGATTACCGCTTGAATTGTCGCGTGAATCAGTTATTAAATAATTTAAAATCTGCCAATTTTTATGCAATAGCTCTGGACGAAAGTTGCGATGTAAGAGATACTGCTTATTGTTAGTTGTTAATTTTTATCAGAGCTATCACCGAAGATTTTCAAATTTCGGAAGACCTTATACTAACCATTTAATTATAATTATTCATAAACAACTTTAATAATACAATTTTGTTTACTTCAAGAAATAAGTGTTTTGCTTAACATTTTTCAGTTTTAATATTTCGTCCGGCCGTGAAAATAATTTTTTTCCAACCGGCCCGGGGGCAAAAACAGTTGGCCCTCCCTGGTCTAAACCATGTAGAACATCGTGTATAGACTAACGATATAATAACAGCAAACAAGACGGCGACAGCGCCGCAACGGGAAGCGCGATAACGAAACAGCCATATTGCCATACAAATCATCACGATTTCACTGCAACAAAGTTTTTCCAAGATATTGAAGAAACGAAGCAATATTTTCTAATAATTCTGGTTTTAATATATTCGTTACACT
>NW_026531595.1:0-8230 GCF_026283585.1 Hylaeus volcanicus | reverse complement strand
TAAAAAGAGAAATAAGAAATAGAAATGCAGTTGAAAAAAAAAAATTTCCATTACCGAGTCACGAACCCACGAACTCTAGAACACGAACCAGCGGCAACTACAACAGCTTCTGTTGTAAGATAGATATAGTCCAAACAACATTTACTAGTATTTGTACGATTCTTATGACGAACCATTTACAGTAGAGTTTGTAACGTAAACACATTAGTTTATTGCTCTGTACGAATTAGAAAACATCAAATTTTCAGGAAAGTACTTTTAAAAAAGGCTGTAATAGAGGAATGGAAGAAGATCCCACTTCGAATAACTAATAATTTAGCTAATTTAATGCTTAGAAGAGTTACAATACAATTAACGAAGATACTCTTCAATGATGCGATAAAGTTCGGCTCACGGTGCCGTGCCCGTTCCCTGGCCTCGCAGTGTCAATTCGCTAGGTCTCTACGACCTCTCCTACGCGAGAAGATGACACTTTCAAGTGGGTTGTGAGTAGAGCTGCCGAAAACCGAATAAAGACCGAATATTCAAGCGGCTTTCAAGCCGAGTCAAACCGGGACCCGATTTCCGAGCCGAGTCGAGTACTTGAAAAAACCGAGTAGCGTGAAAGATTCAAGCTACCCGAAAGAAACCAAGTAACTTGAATTTTTCAAGCTACCCGAATAGAATCGAGCGGTCCGAAAAAATCAAGCGCCCCGAAAGAACCGGGCAACTCGAATGGTTTCAAGTTTTTCCGAGTACACATGTTAGTCCGCCGCCGGACAACAATGGTATCATAAAAAGGACGTAGCAAACTAGACCCAAAGGAGGTCGACCATCATTTTCCGTATTTCTTATCGGATCTTAACGGATGTATTGCCAATCGATTCCTTATGATATCCCGATGAAATTGGTACCAGACACGATACAATTCAGATTATTTAGAAGGAAATTATACGGAAAAAATGATTTGTACGCTTTTTGCCTATCTTCGTTAAAAATAGTCCGATTTACATAGTGTTTAGTAGCGTTTTCATCAGGAAAACGGAAGGAATCCAACGGCGTTACTCCCGTAATAATACGATGCATATGAAGTGAAATCGGGTGATTACTGAAAGCCATAAACCAAGGGTGGAACCATCCAAAGCGCACGGTGCCGACTTTAACCCACGACGGACCTCAAAGGGTCCGAGCAATAAAGTGTGAAATGTTTGTCATGATATGTTCACATTTTGTTGTGTTTTATAAAAGTTAAAGAAACAAATTGCACTACTGAATTCCTGGTGTTACACTGACGAAAATGGTACAAAACACGATATAATATCGATTAATTTTAATAATTCGTGTAATGTAAATTCTACATATCAAGCTGTTACACAGCAGAAAAATCTTAAAATTCTAACCGAGATATCGGCGAGATACTCATACAAATAATAATTCTTCGATAAAACTTTCTTATTTTAGACTTTTCTCTAATTAAATTTTTACCGATGTATTTGTGAGATTTTTCTGATTTCAATGATGAAATTCATGAAATTCATGAAACGAAACGAAACGAAACGGAACTATCATGTTGATAACAAACTGAAAGAATGACAAAACTTTCATGTTTTAAACAATTATCTGGCAGAAAATAGGCAACGAACGTATATATTGTAGCCTGCTTATTGGACTAATGATAGTTTTGTATTGCATCTTGCATAATAAATGAATAATTTTCGGCAAAATCTCTGACGACAACAAACTCATCGGGATTTAAACTTTCTTTTGAATGTTTCAAATAACTACTTCGATTGTTTGCTATGAAATCATGGACTTGCAATTGCAGCATTTTGTTTTCTAATTCATTAAGAAATGCTGGTATTGAATATTCTATAGGCTCTAAATTAGATCTATCGGTACTTGTCCATTTGTTGCATGAAATAGGTACAATCGAATGATTTTCAAATATACCTTGCAATTGTTTATGAATGGGATTGAAATTGCTTCATTTGAAACATCACAGCGCATATTTGATAACATTTCTTTATATGTGCATGGATAATTACAAGATGTAGGAATTAATTTTTGCTGTTTGGCACCATGAAGCATTAACTTTACATTTTGATGCATTACACATACACACACAGAATGTGTTCCACAGGTTCCGACTATTACATATTCTTTTGAACGAAGCTGAGCAAATTTACTAAAACCAATTTTTATAGATGGATTTTGTTCTTTAAAAAGCAAAAAACGACAAAAATCACAATTTTTTAGCATTAACCCTCCAGCACCGGGCCTGGGTCATTTTTCCGTCGTTTTCCGAAGTCCCATTCTTCTGTGATCGAGAGTGTCGAGCCATGCGTTTACATTGTAACTCGATCCGTAGCAATCAGCTCTCCCCACTATTCTTACTGTTAGCGACAGAAATGTTTCGAACTTTATTGCAAAAGAAGTAGTTTTTGGGACAAAATATTAACAAAAACAATTGGTTATGAGGCATTATTAATATGATTATAATGTTTGCATATAAAAATTTGATTTTAAGCCTTCTTTTGTAGCGCGTATGGACTTGGATTTCGATGCCTGAATAGTGACCCGGCTCCGTCGTTCGTGCGACCGCCCGGTTATCCGAGGGTTAAATTGTAAATAACAAGAAAACGGAACTAATTCTGTGTAATAATCATTTTATCATCATTTCCCTATACATATGTATTTTAGCGTGTTATCTTCTAACAATTCCCCATATTCCAAAATAATTTTAATGTAAAAATTAAATACAAGTATAACATAGTTTTATAAATATGTTGCTTATTTCCCATTATTAAATTTATATTTATAGATACAATATACAGATAACAATATACAGACAATATAGAGTTCTCTTGCAATGCGAATAGTAAAACGCTACAAGGTTTGGGCCGATATATCGACCCCCGGCACTGAAAGAGTTAAAAGAAAAATGTATGACGGCGGGCATTTTTTAAACTTACTACGATACTGAACCATACTGAAAAACGTCTTTAGACTACTGGCACAACACCGCAGCAGAGACGACAGCAGCGCTGCAGTGGACAGCGCGATAGCGAAGCAGCCATATTGTCATACAAATTTTTTGCCAGCTATCTAGTAGTTCTCCTACTGTCCGTTGGTGGTGCTAGCTTACTATATAGTAGTTCACCTCCTCCCCGTTAGTGGCGCTAGTTTACCTCCTGCGCACCCTTAAGGGGAGTTTTTTCTTTTCATTTTTTATCATCAGCAAGACCTGAGGGACCCCCCATTGGGGGGCTGGTTTTCTTCAAACTCAGCTGGAACGCTTCTTTTTTCACTAAAGTTTGAAATTCCGCAGTAACCGCTACTGACCCCCACCCCTCACTTCACTCCTTGGAAAACCTTTTCTATTTAGAGATCGATGGCTCTCTCTGACTAGGGAAAAAACCCTACTCCACCAACTTTCCCACCGTCATTCGCACTTTTTAACAAAAATTTTCCTTCTCGAAACGGTTTTACTCCCGGTAATCGAAAAATTAGTCGGCACGATCTCAACTCGAGTCTGCCTCGAACGGCCTCGGAACCGGAAGTGTGTACATGTAGAATTGAGATATGAAATTCACTGAAATTTCGCATCTATAAAAGTACTCACTCCATGGTGTGGCTCTGTTGTAGTCACATGCTTTTGTTTTTGCCCCTACCAGCCAGTATCAGAGTATCACAGTGTCGTCAGTAACAAAAAAGTAATAATTGTTACGTGCACTTTCACTTGAAGATATTTCAAAATTTAGTAGCAACAATTACTTTTAGAATATATGCTTTACAAGAGTACAATGCATTCAAATAAATCAAAATTATCCAAAAGTATCTTGGAGATGAAGGTAAATCGAAGAAGTAAACACACACAATTAAATTCCTTAAAATTATGTATGACATGTTTTATTGTAATTAACCGTGTATTACTCGTATGGATAGTTTATGAAACGGACTAAAGAGAAAGTAGAAAAGGAACAGTTTCAAGAAGAAGGCGAAGAATATTTCGGAAATGAATTGACAGAACGTATGAAGAAAGTACTGTAAGTTTCTTCTGATTTTTTAATACACATAATATTTTAAATAAAAGTTTTCAAATTAAAATTAACTTATAAGAATTGAGTACTTCTAGAATACACATAAAGTATTTAAGTATTACATCATTTTTCATGGTTTATTTCTTATTAAAGAGACAGATTCATCACTGAACCTAGTTATGTCTTCTGTGAGAAATTAATTGAAGGTAGACTAAGTTTCCAAGGTATGAATCCTGAAATAGAAAAACTAATGGAAGCAGAACAGAACAATAAATGCACGTCATTGGATGTAAAAAAAGAAACAGATGTTTCAGATGAACAAATGGCAGAACGCTATAAAGGATTCAACAAAAATGTAAAACGTGAATATAAATATGAGAAACTTTTAGAAAAAAATAATGATGAATATAAACCAATACCAAAGAAACAAAAGTTTTTGAAACCTCAAGATTAGTATTAAATGAAAATTGTTTATATATTTATTCAAAATGTACTACAAATAGGCTAACTTAATATTTTTACAATTTTAGATAATAAAGAAAAATGTTAGTTACGAAAGTTACATTACTTGGAAGGAGACATAATTATGATAGCAATAGTTTCTTTGCAGATGAAGGTGTCGAGGAAATTTAATTGCCAATTTCATTCTTTTAAATGGAGTGTTCAATTTTTATATCAAAATTAGGTAGAGTAATAAATTTTCAAAGTAAAAAAATTAAGGTAATCTATCCCAAAATTAATAGGTTTTGAGATTTTTAACTTATAAAATAATATTTAAACTGTTGTTTGCTGTTCATTTGTATTAGAAATAATGTACATGTGATATAGCTGTTCAAAGATTATAATTCTATTATAATTCAGTAGCTAATTATCCCAGAAGCATAACTTTTATAAGCAATATTACTTCCTGTTATAAAAAATATCAAAAACGGAAAATGGCCTGTTTTGAGTGCTACACTTTATATTTTTTAACATAGGTTTTTTTTATACTAAATGTATGTGTTTAACTTAATGATATCCAAATATGTAAAATGCCGTTGGTTCATTATTCAATGTATAATGCAGTGCCAGAAACTATTTATTTAATAATGGTTATTTAATGTAATCCCAAAACTGATTACATAATGTGCAAATATAAAGGATTTATATTTCTGTATATAGTTGAAATGAATGTTATATTTCGAATATAAAAGACTATTTAAACAAATTATTAATTTTGTTTTATTTCTGTTAAATCGCGTTCGTCAAGCAAGTTTCTAAAAGTTTCAACAGATAGATTGTCTGTGCCATTTTTTTTTAGCCCTTCTTCCCAAAGCAAATCAAAACTGTTATTAGGAAATTCAACTTCAATATTTGCAAAAATACTTCGTATTTCTTCTTTACTTCTAAGCTGTAGAAAATGATAAAAAAATTATAAAATTTAATTATTATTATTCACATTTATAAGTTTAAGTTTGTTAAATAAGTTAAATTTTTACAAAAATTAATATTTTTAAACATACTTTGGAAAGATCTTTATAGTCTAGGCCATGCTTTGTAAAGATATTTGGAAATATGAGACTGTAAGCAGAAGTTTTATCTTCAGGATCTCTAGATATAATCCCTGCTGTAGGAGTATCTATAAGAATAAACAAAATTTTAATTTTTTTTGTTTTTAATTATTAAATATTTCACATTTTTAAGCAAAGATTAGTTTATCTAAGTATAATGATTCTATGTTCAATTCAGGTTATATAAAGATTGTACTAACTTGTAGCATCTATTCTGTCCATATTCTCTATTGTATCTCTATATGTAGTACTATAGTATTGACATTCTAAAGGTATCCCTATAAAATTTTGATTTAAATATTTCTAACACTACGATTCCTATGTATATTATGTAAATATATTAATAGAATTATTAAATCAGATATTAATACATTACTTTCTTCTTTTGGTAATGTTGGCAAATCATATCTCCAATTTAAAAGATTTAATAATTCTTTATAGTTTATATTCTTTTCCTTGCGTATTTGAAGAAGATCCAACAGTGGTATTAGAAGTACTTGATTTAAATGTATTTTATATTTAGTTAATGTAGAACTAATAATGTCTTCTGGTAACAGTCCTATATAATTCTACAAATATATCAGTTCTCTTTTATTGTTTAGATTAATCGTGAATAAGTCTTGGATGTTTTCTGTTTAATTGATTGAAAACATAACTTTCTATAGAGCACACTCTTTTTAATACCACAAAATGTTTACATTTGATTGTTTACATTTTCAATCATAACTTTTTTCTTAAAAATATCTTAATTATATTAAATATTACTAAAATCCTTATAATTATTAAAAATTGATCTTTAATATTATTGTCAAAACTTGAATTTTAAGTTTAGAATTTAATATAAAATTATCATATTACTTTATCAAGACACAATAGATCTTCATAAATGTCTAAAAATGGAATTTCTGGAGTACGCTTCTTGAATTTTTGACGTAAACTGTTAATATATTGCAAGTATTTTTTTTGTAGTATTGCATCATTATTTATATAACAGTCATTTAAAGCATTTTCTATTTCATTTATTTCTTTTCTTTCACTTGCTTTCCCATGTACCATAGACATGTATGGATATGCGTTTTTGAAATTCCTGAAAAAGTATATTTAGATAGCAGAAAAAAAATTCTATTCAAATTATAAAGGAAAAGTAATATTCTGTAACATTTAAATACATACAACAAAACTTCTTGTACTTCTTACAAAAAGTAAAAGAGTAAAATCTTAAGTGGATATAAACACAAATTCGCTAATGAAATTAAAAAATATGTAAATAAAGTTGGAATGGAAAATTGCATTTCTATTATAATTTATTTATCTCAAATAAGCATTGTACATACACTTTTGTTAGTAATATTCTGTAAGTTTTGTTCTTTGTTTATTATACATTTTCGCTTTTAATAACAATAGAATTTAATCTTCGTATTAAAATAAATTTATCATTAGTGTTTATTCTACCTTACTTCTCCAACACGAGAATGTGAACGGTCCATAAAATCTGCTAAAATAGAATTAGCTACTGTAGTAGAATCAGAATTGATCCATGTTAGAAGCTTTTTTAATTGTGTGCCATTATTGTTGGTACTTTTCGATTTCCCAAATATAAGATTTTCATTGAATGGTTCCTTGTAACTGTAAGTGCAATTCATATCTTATATAGTATGAAATAATAAGCCTCAATTAATCGTTCTATTATCTCATACTGTCTCTTAATTTGCTCAGCAGGCTGATAACTGTTATGACATTGTTTATACAATGCAAGGACATCTGTATTTGAAACATCAGTTTGACTTGATTCTGCTTGAAGTAGTTCAGCCATAGTTGCTTCTAATTATTATAAATCGACAAACAAAAAGATGCTCTAAATGTTAAATGTATAATTATTTCTTTTCATATCCCAATCATAGTAATTAATTTATACCAGACTGAGTTTTTTTTCCAAAAGTTGTTTCCAATGGATTCATACCAATTGGAAGATTTGGAATTTGATCACGTGTTTTACCAACTCCTTTATTCCAATAGCTATTCATTACAGTATTTCTTAATTCAGAGATGATAGTTTGAAATGGCGTTTTTTCATCTGCTTGTAGACATTCTTTTACCTTGAGTTATTTGTTATTTTTATTATCATTATTTATTAAATAAAAAATTGTTAAACGTAAATAAAAGAAGTTATAAAGATTAAAATAAAGTAATGTATTACACCAACTATATTTTTAGTATTGTGCCTTATATTTTTGTGCAATAGAAGATTCTCTCTATGTTTTTCATTATGAATAAGTAAATTCTTCAAAGCTTCCACTTTCTCTTCTAGGGAGTATTCTGTGAAACATTCTTTAATATTGGACACTGTAGGTTTTTTCTAAATGTAAAGAGATCATAATACTATTAAAAATCAACATCTAGTACAATCATATTGATACTGCACAATAGTAATAATGATATATAAGTATTAATCAATATATAGGTAATATTTAGGTGCGCAGGACCCAGAGCCAAACTCCGAGTTGACTTCAGCGACAGTTGTGGAAAAAGTAGGAAACTCCGGGGTAAGGACAGAGAGGGCGATACAAAAATTGCAGGAGAGACGAGAGCAGGACGATTAGGCTAGCATGATTTTTTTTCCAGGATATTGAGGCAAAGAAGCAATATTTTCTAATAATTCTG
>NW_026531594.1:0-1661 GCF_026283585.1 Hylaeus volcanicus | reverse complement strand
GCTTTCTTAAATTTTATTTTCACAATGCCAGCGGCGTATTGCTTTCTTAAATTTTATCTCAAAATGCCAGCGGCGTAATGCTTCCTTAAAATTTATTTCAAACTGCCAGCGGGGTATTGCTTGTCTACAGTTTATTTCGAAATGCCAGCGGCGTATTGTATTCTTAAGTTTTATTTCAAACTGCCAGCGGCGTATTGTTTTCTTAAATTTCATTTCAAATTGCCAGCGGCATTTTGCTCGTCTAAAGTTTATTTCAAACTGCTAGCGGCGTATTGCTTGACTACGGTTTATTTCAAAATGCCAGAGGCGTATTGTTTTCTTAAATTATATTTCAAAATGCCAGCGGCGTAATGCCATCCTAAATTTTAATTCAAAACGCCAGCGGCGTATTGCTTTCTTTAATTTTATTTCAAAGTGCCAGCGGCGTAATGCTTTCTTAAATTTTATTTTCACAATACCAGCGGCTTGTCGCTTGTCTAAAGTTTATACCAAGGTGCCAGCGGCGTATTGCTTCCTTAAATTATATTTCAAAGCGTCAGCGGCGTATTGTTTTCTTAAATATTATTTCAAACTGCCAGCGGCATATTGTTTTCTTAAGTTTTATTTCAAAGTGCCAGCAGCGTATTGTTTTCTTAAATTTTATTTCAAAATGCCAGCGGCGTAATGCCATCCTAAATTTAAATTCAAAACGCCAGCGGCGTATTGCTTTCTTAACTTGTATTTCGAAGTGCCAGCGTCGTAATGCTTTCCTACATTTTATTTCAAAGCGCCAGCGGCGTATTGTTTTCTTAAATTTTATTTCAAACTGACAACGGCGTATTGCTTGTCTACAGTTTATTTCATAATGCCAGCTGCGTATTGTTTTCTTAAATTTTATTTCAAAATGCCAGCGGCGTATCGCTTGTCTACAGTTTATTTCAAAATGCCAGCGGCGTATTGTTTTCTTAAATTTTATTTCAAAATGCCAGCGATGTATTGCTTTCTTAAATTTTATTACAATGTACCAGCGGCATTTTGCTCGTCTAAAGTTTATTTCAAACTGCCAGCGGCGTATTGCTTGTCTACAGTTTATTTCAAAATGCCAGAGGCGTATTGTTTTCTTAAATTATATTTCAAAATGCCAGCGGCGTAATGCCATCCTAAATTTTAATTCAAAACGCCAGCGGCGTATTGCTTTCTTTATTTTTATTTCAAAGTGCCAGCGGCGTAATGCTTTCTTAAATTTTATTTTCTCAATACCAGCGGCTTGTCGCTTGTCTAAAGTTTATACCACTGTGCCAGCGGCGTATTGCTTCCTTAAATTTTATTTCAAAGTGCCAGCGGCGTAATGCTTTCTTAAACTTCATTTCAAATTGCCAGCGGCATATTGTTTTCTTAAGTTTTATTTCAAGATGCCAGCGGCGTATTGCTTGTCTACAGTTTATCTCAAAATGCCAGCGGCGTATTTTTCCTTAAATTTTATTTCAATCTGCCATCGGCGTATTGCTTGTTTACAGTTTATTTCAAAATGCCAGCAGCGTATTGTTTTCTTAAATTTCATTTCACAGTGCCAACGGCGTATTGCGTTCTTAAATTTTATTTCAAACTTTCTTAATTTTCACAACGCCAGCGGCATATTGCTATCATAAATTTTATTTCGAAGTGCCAGAGGCGTATTGCTT
>NW_026531593.1:0-2567 GCF_026283585.1 Hylaeus volcanicus | reverse complement strand
CATCAATTTTGATAAAACAAAATGTATAATAATCACACTAAACAGAAGATGATAGCAATTTAAATAGAAGAAACGGGACATAGTATTAATAATATTAACAAAAATTCAGCTATCTTTAAAAGATCTTTACAATCACCTTGAAAATTTATCCATTTTAATCCATCAAGGTTGTTTTCGAAATGTATTTCTTAACAAACCACTCTCCCTAAATAACTTTTGCAAACACATTTGTTTTATATCTTCATTCCCTCGCGAATTACATTTAACCGTTCCAAGTTAAACGAAACACCCTACGAGTCAAATCTGGGTTAAGGCTGCGTTAGATTTTTTCCAGAAGGCGACCATAATTCGAGTTATAGAAAGTTAAACGAATTAAAGTGACGATCAATTGATTAGAAGCTCGTAGCTTGAATCAGCACTCTCGATCCTTCGATTCTGGATCTCTGCTTCGGAGGAATCGATCGCGATTACGTAATCGAAGGGGAATCCTGAAAAAATAGTTCAGCTTCCGCTGTAAAATTATTTAAATCACATAACAGGAGACTGAAAGCGAGCGCGCCGCCCCATGCTCGCTATACTGTCTGCTTTTCTTCTGACCGATTACCTTTCCCACGCCGGCTTATAGGAGCATAACCGCGTTTATGTTGCAGTCTGCCGCGCGCACTTAGTCACACGAGTATCACACATACACACGCCTAAACTTAACATACGGCTATGAGAAATTCTCATTGCGAGGGCGATTGTCTGTTGCAACAGCAAAACCTAGCCACTGATCCAGTTTGAAAATCGTGTGGAATCCTCGGCGGTGTGATTAAATCACCGACAAATCGGGATTTATCGTAACCATAAACGCGGTTGCTCGAAGAAATTTGTACGAGCCGAATTCAATTATCGTAAATTTCGCTGATTGAAGGATATTAGTAGTTTCAGAGATTTTAGAATGATTAAAGAAAGGTATATTAATTTTTCAGATAGGTAGATTTTAGGTAGAAAATAAAGGGAAGAAAAAGAAATTGATTTTTGTTATATTAAAAGGGGAATGACTCGATATTAAGTCAAGGTTAATACTAAACAACAATTAATACAATTTTCTATGGAAACGTTTTGCTTAATTTTCTATGATTAAAGTAGTATACAAAGTATACTACTTTGACATAGCATAGAAATTAATATAGCAACATCGTGGTTAATCTATCGATACCAATTTTATTTTATGCATACTATGAACTGTTGCTTATTTGTTAAAATTGTTTAATTTGCAAGGATTAAATTTGTGTTCAAAATATATAATATATTTATAATATATTATTCTTCTATTATAATATATTTATAATATATTATTCTTCTTTTAAAATTACTATCACTTCCTATTTATCGTAATTATAATACATTTCAATTATTACATTTTCTAATGTAATATCTCTATTAATTTGTCGAGAATTAAAATGTATAGATCGAGAGAGAAGAGATGAATTAAATTAAATTGTTATGTGTACAGGATTTGAAGTTGTGACCATTGTTTACAACGGGTACAATTATCTTCGTCCATTTGATCGCATTCGAAAACAGTGGTCCAGTTTTCTTAGTAACCCGGTAGTTTGCTCTCGAATTTCTTATAATACATTCACCGTATCGCGTTCACCTAAGCGGACACAGTGTCGTGCCTACCTTTCCATCGACTTCGTTGCTATTATATATCTCGTGGTATTAGTTACATGTTTACGCTACTTTTTATTCTGATTTTTCAATTGTATCTTCGACTATTTACTCCTTGAATCATTAGCAAAGTAATCGAGTTACAGGAAATTAATTTCTTTTTTTTATATATATAAATAGTAGGCGAATCGAAGAAAGGGAAAGTAATCTTTTATATTTACGTAGCGATCGAATTCAAGAAGATGGAGGGGGAAGAAATTAATTTTTCGTATTTAAGCAGGAGTAAAAGAGGAAGAAGAAGAAGAAGAAGAAATTCATTTTTTTATATTTAAATAGTGGACGAATTGAAGAAAGGGAAATTAAACTTCCATATTTAAACAGGGGTAAAAGAACTCAAGAAGAAGAAGAAGAAGAAGAAATACATTTTTTTATATTTAATTAGTGGACGAATTGAAGAAAGGGAAATTAAACTTTCATATTTAAACATGGGTAATTATTATATCTTTCATACAGTAGTAATTGAAAAATAAATGAATGTAACCTTCTAAACAGTAGTAAATGGGATCTAAATAAAATATCTTCTGAATAGTGATAATTGAGATTTAATTGGAAGTATATCTTCTAAACATGAATTTCATTCCTGATATTTGATATATTTTTGAAATTATGCACATCCTCCTACATTTTCCTCTATTTTCACTTGCCATAAATGCATGAACATCCTCAGTCTACTAATTAGTATAGTCACAGAGGTCTTGAGGTATTCCACATTTCTTCCTCATGCTTTCCACATTGTCCTCACGCAATGACCATATTTTTCATAATTTTCATTCTATATTTACACTTGTATGATACACATTAACACACAATTGGAAACATTTGGAAAATTGGTCAGCAAAGTTTCTTCCTCA
>NW_026531592.1:0-3417 GCF_026283585.1 Hylaeus volcanicus | reverse complement strand
AATAATACAAATGGAATATTTAGGGAGTAAGCAGAGATTAAGGTGTTGTTGTGAGTATTTTACGTATGAGCGATGGTTAGTTGGAAACAGTTGGAAAATTGGTTAGCAACCCCACCTGGTCCTCGCGGGCGCGGGCGCGGCCTTTCCCCCAGGTCTATAAAGCCACCAGAAATTCACTTCCACCGAACATTCACTCGTCGCCTCGTCACTCATTTGTTCATCATGTGGCTGCTTATCTTCGCAGGTGAGTGCACTACATCGCCAATTTCATCGTACAAGGACGAATTTAATCTTCGAGGGGTACCAACCCCTTCGAATTGTGATTAACGTTACTGTGAAACATTCGTTCGAAAAATTTTGATGAACGTGCGCATGTGTTAAATCGTGTGTGATAAAAGCATTGGTCGTTAAAGGAAGTGTTCTAGATTCTGAATGTCCAGGGGAAAAACCAGGTTGGGAGCGTTAAACACGATGTAGATTCGATTGATTGGTAAATCGATGGTTTTATATAGGGTTGGTTGGGAATTTTTGGTGCTAGTTTATTTTTCGTTGATAAATTTCGAGTTAATGGTTTATAAATTTTTAGCATTTTGTGGGAGGATTATTAGCAGTCGATTTTAGATTCTAAGAAATTGTATAGATTTGTAGATTGAGAATTTAATATAGAATCGATTGTCAATTTTATATGTTAATTTATTTCTTTTTAAATAAATTTCGAGTAAGCGGTTTATAAATTTTCGATATTTTGTGGGATGTATAGGAAACGATACGGATTTGGTAGATTGGTACATTGCGAATTTAATGTAGGATTGGTTGACAATTTTGGGTGTTAGTTAATTCTTTGTAATTTTGCGCAAGTGGTACATATAAATACGTTTCAAGGATTTTGTGAAAGTATTTTTTAACGGGTGATTTAAGATTATAGGAGCATTTAATATACGATTCCTGGTCAATTTTAGTTGTTGGTTCCTGTTTGTGTATAAATTTTAAATAAGTGGTTTATGAATTTTGTATTTTGTTAAAGTATTATTAGCAGCTGATTTAAGATTATCTTTAAAAATATGAGTGTATTTTATGTTGGCACGAGTCGATGAGAAAAATTAATAGTTAGTTAGTTTTTATGGAAGAAGAAGTTTACGAGAATTAGCTTTGTTAATATTGCCGAGGGGAATTATTTGTCGAAATTGATTTGATTATTTCAGTTATACAATCATACAAACTGTTAAAAACAAAAATCCATGCTTTGTATACTTTCAACAATTATGTCAACAATTATTTATCGTAATTTCATTTAATTGCTCCAATTACTGTTATTAGTAAACAGTTCTCCCATTAAATTGGTATACACAAATAAATTAATCTGCAAACGTAATCCTTCAATTCCGTCCTGAAAGGACATTGCACCGGGCTGTGCCGGTGTGTTATACTACTTAAAATTAGGCGCATGCAGCCACGACTTTCCTTCATTCGACGGATAAACTGGTGCGTACGGGCGGTGCATTTGTATTAGAAACTCGCTTCCTGGACAACTGGGTTCACTTTCGCGTTTCAATTTATACAAATATGCAGACTGTTACTTTGCTGTCAGAATAGGTGGTATTTTTATTTACACGTTAGAGTTTAAACAAAGTTCAGAAGTTTTGCAATTTTACGGTTTATAACAGTATAATCTTAACACAGGTATTACGTTAGCAAAGCTATACTGATTTCGATTATTACAGTGAACTAAAACGCTCGCTAGATAGGGTCTACTATAGTCCTTTCGAAATATCTTCATAAATACAAATTTCTCGAAGAAAATGCATAGAACATTTCTCGTAGAGAATTTAATTTCCTACAAAATCGTTTATATCGGTTTTCTTCGAATCTGTATATTTCTGGCGATATTTCCAAAAAAGTAGTAGCCAAGTAGCGAAGTAGAAGCCAGGTGTCAACAATATGAAGTTAAAAATATTAAGTAATGAAAAAAGGATCAAACACAAAATATATAAAAATACGCTCACGGTTTGAACAGAATAAAAAAAATTGTCCTACTCAACCTGCCATTCAACTTTGACACTAAATTTAAAAGCGAACCACGCGTAATTATTACAGAATCGAGCACGGGCTCTTTTCGTTTTCATTCGCAACCTTGACTTCCACGACAAACTTCGATTTACCATTACGATTGTAAATTTGCCAGATTATCTGAATCCGACAATTGATGTTAATATTCTGCCACGAATGAGTATACTTTCGCCGCGTATCGCAATAGAATAATTCCATTCGACATTAGTGAAATCTCCTGTGGGAATAATATGAGAAAGAGGGAACTATTGTTCCGCGTGCGAAACTAATTAACGGATTTCAACAG
This sequence comes from Hylaeus volcanicus, assembly GCF_026283585.1. Lineage (NCBI taxonomy): Eukaryota > Metazoa > Arthropoda > Insecta > Hymenoptera > Colletidae > Hylaeus > Hylaeus volcanicus. Next base: position 1,064 of record NW_026531592.1, on the reverse strand, counting down.
ACGCGAACAATTTTTACGTCGTGTACTCGATGGCACTTTGTGAACCTCGGCTTTTTATCAACTGATCTGGGGGACAACTAAACACTAATGGAATGTTCGAAGAAGTATAATTATTGTGTTAAATTTTAATGAACGCTTCTAGATTAGTTGGTAATTACTAGACTACGGAATTCTGTGGATTTCAAGAAAATTTGAAAGAAGCTGGAAAATGGGAATTGTTCTGTTATTGTTAGTGGTGGAGTCGGCGTGGTGTTTAGGCTAACGAATACGGACACCCTTCCACTAGAGAAATAGCACTAGAGAAACGTTTGTACGATCTGTAATTGACCGCAAACAGAGTGCGGTGAATATTTAGTCTCGAGTTTTTCCTTAGCGAAAATATTGTTCGGGTCTTCGTTGAGGAGATATTAATAAAAAACCCCGACCAATCAGAGCGCGAGTATGCCAATGAAGCGTAGGGTACACTACTGCCGGTGCTCCACCGGCGTACTCGCGCTCTTATTGGTCGGCCGCCCAGCGCGTAGCGTACGCTACCGCGGACGCTACAACGGTATACTCGCGCTCTGATTGGTCGGCCGTCCAGCGCGTAGCGTACGCTACCGCGGACGCTACAACGGTATACTGGCGCTCTGATTGGTCGGCCGCCTAGCTACCGCGGCCGCTCTACCGGTATCCGTGCGCTCTGATTGGTCGGGGTTTTCCGTTAATATCTCCTCAACGAAGCCTCGGACAACATTTTCGCTAAGGAAAAAGTTGTTCCAAATCACCCCCCGAACCACCCCTATCAACGACTTCCAACATTTTTGGGACACCCTGTATATCCAAATTCATTTTTTTTCTAATCCTCCTAATCAATTTTACTAAAACGACTTCGCTTATTAAAGCATTACTTTGTTAATAAAAATCCGATGAGAAATCTCCTAGTACTAATATCAAGTATCGATTATAAAATAATTTATATCCAAATTCAGTCTTGTCTAATATTGCAAGCCTTCTAATTAATTTCAGTAAATCCAACATCAATTTTGATAAAACAAAATGTATAATAATCACACTAAACAGAA
>NW_026531591.1:0-2929 GCF_026283585.1 Hylaeus volcanicus | reverse complement strand
CCCGTGAATCTAGCACGACGACGCTGACAATAAACATACAGAATATCCTCAAACTAGCTTAGCCTAACACAATCTACCGTTGAAATTCGACCATCGTCTATTTTGACTGGCGGACCAATACGACTCGCAGAAATTTCGTTATTTTCGGAATCGAATAACACCCGAATCGGAAGAAGTATCATTGGAACAAGAGCAGAGAGTCTGGTCACAGCTGAATCAAACATTGGATATTGTCTGTGGACGATATTTCAGCATTTACGGGTTGTTCAATGTAGAAAGCAATACGCCGCTGGCACTTGGAAATATGGAGTCTCTTCGCGCAAGGCGGACCAATAAGTCTCGAGGAACTTTTTCACTTTCCCGTGAATCTAGCACGTCGACGCTGACAATAAACATACAGAATATCCTCAAACTAGCTTAGCCTAACACATTCTACCGTTGAAATTCGACCATCGTCGACTTTGACTGGCGGACCAATACGACTCGCCGAAATTTCGTTATTTTCGGAATCGAATAACACCCGAATCTGAAGAAGTATCATTGGAACAAGAGCAGAGAGTCTGGTCACAGCTGAATCAAACATTGGATATTGTCTGTGGACGATATTTCAGCATTTACGGGTTGTTCAATGTAGAAAGCAATACGCCGCTGGCACTTGGAAATATAAAGAGTCTCTTCGCGCAAGGCGGACCAATAAGTCTCGAGGAACTTTTTCACTTTCCCGTGAATCTAGCACGTCGACGCTGACAATAAACATACAGAATATCCTCAAACTAGCTTAGCCTAACACATTCTACCGTTGAAATTCGACCATCGTCGACTTTGACTGGCGGACCAATACGACTCGCCGAAATTTCGTTATTTTCGGAATCGAATAACACCCGAATCGGAAGAAGTATCATTGGAATAAGAGCAGAGCATCTGGTAACAGCTGAGTCAAGCATTGGATATTGTCTATGGACGATATTTCAGATTTTAAGGGTTGTTCAATGTAGAAAGCAATACGCCGCTGGCACTTGGAAATATAAAGAGTCTCTTCGCGCAAGGCGGACCAATACGTCTCGAGGAACTTTTTCACTTTCCCGTGAATCTAGCACATCGACGCTGACAATAAACATACAGAATATCCTAATACTAGCTTAGCCTAACAAAATCTTCCGTTGAAATTCGACCATCGTCGATTTTGACTGTCGGACCAATACGACTCGCCGAAATTTCGTTATTTTCGGAATCGAATAACACCCGAATCGGTAGAGGAATCACTGGAACAAGAGCAGAGCGTCTGGTCACATCTGAATAAAGCCTTGGATATTGTCTGTGGACGATATTTCAGCTTTTACGGGTTGTTCAATGTAGAAAGCATTACGACGCTGGTACTTGGAAATATAACGAGTCTCTTCGCGCACGGCGGAGCAATACGTTTCGAGGAACTTTTTCACTTTCCCGTGAATCTAGCACATCGACCCTGACAATAAGCATACAGAATATCCACAAACTAGCTTAGCCTAACACATTCTACCGTTGAAATTCGACCATCGTCGACTTTGACAGGCGGACCAATACGACTCGCCGAAATTTCGTTATTTTCGGAATCGAATAACACCCGAATCGGAAGAAGTATCATTGGAATAAGAGCAGAGCATCTGGTAACAGCTGAGTCAAGCATTGGATATTGTCTATGGACGATATTTCAGATTTTAAGGGTTGTTCAATGTAGAAAGCAATACGCCGCTGGTACTTGGAAATATGGAGTCTCTTCGCGCAAGGCGGACCAATAAGTCTCGAGGAACTTTTTCACTTTCCCGTGAATCTAGCACGTCGACGCTGACAATAAACATACAGAATATCCTCAAACTAGCTTCGCCTAACACATTCTACCGTTGAAATTCGACCATCGTCGACTTTGTCTGGCGGACCAATACGACTCGCCGAAATTTCGTTATTTTCGGAATCGAATAACACCCGAATCGGAAGAAGTATCATTGGAACAAGAGCAGAGAGTCTGGTCACAGCTGAATCAAACATTGGATATTGTCTTTGGACGATATTTCAGCATTTACGGGTTGTTCAATGTAGAAAGCAATACGCCGCTGGCACTTGGAAATATAACGAGTGTCCTAGCGCACGGCGGAGCAATACGTTTCGAAGAACTTTTTCAGTTTTCCGTGAATCTAGCACGTCGACGCTGACAATAAACATACAGAATATCCACAAACTAAATTAGCCTAACACAATCTGCCGTTGGAATTCGACCATCGTCGATTTTGACTGGCGGACCAATACGTCTCGCCGAAATTTCGTTATTTTCGGAATCGTATAACACCCGAATCGGTAGAAGAATCACTGGAACAAGAGCAGAGCGTCTGGTAACAGCTGAGTCAAGCATTGGATATTGTCTGTGGACGATATTTCAGCTTTTAAGGGTTGTTCAATGTATAAAGCAATACTCCGCTGGCACTTGGAAATATAACGAGTGTCCTCGCGCACGGCGGACCAATACGTCTCGAGGAACTTTTTCACTTTCCCGTGAATCTAGCACGTCGACGCTGACAATAAACATACAGAATATCCACAAACTATCTTAGCCTAACACAATCTGCCGTTGGAATTCGACCATCGTCGATTTTGACTGGCGGACCAATACGTCTCGCCGAAATTTCGTTATTTTCGGAATCGTATAACACCCGAATCGGTAGAAGAATCACTGGAACAAGAGCAGAGCGTCCGGTCACAGCTGAGTCAAGCATAGGATATTGTCTGTGGACGATATTTCAGCTTTTAAGGGTTGTTCAAGGTAGAAAGTAATACGCCGCTGGTACTTGGAAATATGGAGTCTCTTCGCGCAAGGCGGAACAATAAGTCTCGAGGAACTTTTTCACTTTCCCGTGAATCTAGCACGACGACGCTGACAATAAACATACAGAATATC
>NW_026531590.1:0-3874 GCF_026283585.1 Hylaeus volcanicus | reverse complement strand
ATACAAAAAACGCAAGATCACACGCACGCTCGCAAACCTCATAAAATGAAAAAGCATTAGCTCGGATCGAGCTTTTACGTCATCACTCTCCCTAAAATCGATCCGCTAGTGATTCCACTACTTATAAAGTTCGATTTTGTTAAGTTGGTCCGCGAACTGCAAAGGTCCTAAAGTTCTCGAATGTGATGATATCTCACAGCAATATACTTGGTCCTCTTGTGTTGTTCCAGATTGCTGGCTAGTCGTATAGCAGCTTGATTTTCCACCAATAATTGAGCTTCGGCATCCGGTACAAATTCTTTAACCAAGTTGTGCAGCCAGATCAATTCCTTGGCGGCTGTAGAAGCAGCTATATATTCAGCTTCGGTTGTAGAAACTGCTACACAACTCTGACGCTGGCTGCTCCAGGTGATTGCACCATCCCCGATCATCGATATATATCCGGTTGTCGATCGCCTTGTGTACAGGTCACTCGCATAGTCAGCATCACTGTACACGTTCAGAAATCTTCCATGGAAACCGCTGTAGACTATTCCCATATTGATAGTCCCCTTCAGGTATCTTAGTATATGCTTGATGAATTTCCATAGACCAACAGTTGGTTTCCAAAGGTTTTGACTTGCCTTTCCAACTGAAAATGCCAAATCAGGTCTCATAGTTACGACCAAATACATAAGCCTTCCAATAGCAGATGCAGAAGGGTGCTCATTATCTGGCTCCGTTTCATCATGCAGTATTTGCATACTAGATTAAGTCTGTTGGAGTCCTTGAGGGACGACAATTGACCATACCAAACATTTCCAAGGTTCTCATCACATAGGCCGCTTGATGAATTTTAATTTTTTCATCCCCAAGACGATCTATTTGAAAACCTAAAAAATGACAATCTTCATTACACGTAAATTCTCGCTGCAGATGCACGAGCAGTTCGTTGATTTCATCCTTTGATTTTGCGTGGATTAATCCGTCATCAATGTAGATAGCAACGATGACAATAGAGTTATTGCTTTTCTTAAGAAAGACACATGGATCGTAGACACTACACTTAAAATCAATCGATTCAAGGTACTGTGTCATCCTCTGTTCCAGCATCTTGGAGCTTGCTTCAGGCCATACAGACTTCGAATTAGCCTCCATATCCGACCGGATCCATCGTCGTAATCCTCTGCCTGCAACATGTGAATTTCCTCGTCCAGGAATCCATTCAGAAAAACTGTCTTACAGTCAAACTGACTAATCTCCAGTTTCTCTGAAACAGCAAGGGAGAATAGAAAGCGAACAGTGTCGTATCGAACAACAGGACTAAAAGTTTCGTTGTAATCGATCCCGTATTTCTGTTCGAATCCTCGAACCACCAGCCGAGCCTTAAATCTATCGATGTCTCCATTTGGTTTAATTTTGACACGATACACCCATTTGGGTGTAAGTGGTTGAATTCCTATTTCAAGTTCTACCAGCTCCCAAGTCTGATTCTTCTTCAGAGAAGTCATTTCTTCATCCATTGCTTGGATCCAATTTTTCTTCTCAGGTGTCTGAATCGCTTGTATATACGAATTTGGTTCAGCAACGGTCTTCTGGCACTGTATATTAGACGTTTTGGTAATTTGATCATGTCTCGATTCCGAAGTCCATACCTCGTGTTCCCGTTTGATCGAGGTATCATTCTCTCGACATCTTGCTCCTGATGGTCTCTGGTAGCTGGGATTGTTTCTTCTTCTGCTTCTTGTTGATCTCTGGTAGCTTGAATTGTTTCTTTTTCTTGTTCTTCTTCATCATCTGATGAAGGTTCTCTTTCACATAACAGAGTTTCGTTCTCACATGACTCTCCCTGTTTCAGTTGCAGCAGAGTCTTTAGAACTGAGACTTCATGAAACTCTACGTCGCGACTGATCTCAATGCGAGCCTCATCTGAAACCCAAATTCTATAATTCCCTGAAACTTCTTCATAACCGACGAAAATCCCTCGTTTACTTGTTGGACCAAACTTCTTGTTAGGCCTTTTTTCTTTGGGAGTCCGAAGAAAACATTCGCTACCAAAAATTCTGAGATGATTCAGTGAGTATTCACGACCATACCACGCTTCGTAAGGTGTTTTTCCTTTCTCACGACTGTTTCCAGTCCTGTTCAAAACATAGGCAGCACATGTTATTGCTTCGGCCCAGAAGCGTGTCGACATCCCATGCGTTAGTAGCATTGTCCTTGATGTTTCGAGCAAAATTCGGTTTTCCCTTTCTGCACGTCCATTTTGCTGAGGAGTATGGATTGCTGAACGACCGAGCTCGATTCCATACTTTTTTGCTTTTTTGCTTTTTCCATACTACTGCTTCGAGCTGCGAAACAGGTCTTTTTCATTTCTATCACTTCGATATCCAAAATGTATATATTATCCTTTCTGTAACCTTTAACAATCAGGCAGTTATTTTTCTCAAAGAACCAATATTTTCCTAAAATAGTTTGTTTGAATCCTTTCTCTGCTACTGAACGAACTGAGAATAGATTAACTTTCATATCAGGAACATACATTACATTATCAAGATGATGTTCTTTACCATCTACACGAGACCTTATTCTTATTTTTCCAAATCCCACAGCGTCAACTTTTCTTCCATCACCTAATTCAAATGTGACTTTTTCTCTTAACTTTTCAAACGTAGTAAAGTATTCAAATCGTCAACATACATGATCAGTGCAACCCGAGTCGATAATCCACTCCTCCGTTTCCGACACATTTGTAAGTTTCGTTGTTACCATTGCCATACCATGTGCCTCTTTCGTTTTGCTGTTAGACGACTCTTGATTGTGCTTCTTCTTTGGACAGTCTTGGACCAACATTTTATATTTGTCCTTACTTTGTGTGTGGCAGATTTTTGATTAAACGTTTTCTTCTTTTGTTGACGTTTTGCTACCAGGGCTGCTTCCGTATTGACATCTATTTCACTCATACCCAGTCGCGTCTCCTCGACCATCAGTCTGGATAGCAACTTTTCAATCGTTCGCTCCTCAGCAGGCGTTGAATCCCAGGCGCTGTGAAAGTGTCGAAACTCGGACGGAAGTGTGTTTATCACGGTTGTAATAAACATAGTGTCGGAAATTGGTTCATTCAATTCCCTTAAACGTCTAACAAGTGTTTCTAACTTACTCACATGTGTTGCAATATCATCGCCAGAAGCATAGCGATATTTTCTGAATTGTGTTTGCAGCAAATATACAGCGTCCACTGACTTCTGCTCATAGACATTCAGCAATTTGCTCCACATCTCTTGTGCTGTTTCACAATTCATTATTAATGACAGAGGTTTTTTATCCAGCGTAATGGCTATAATTTGTTTTGCTGCCTTGTGTGCCTTTTGCCAACGACTTAGTCCAGCTGCATCATTTTCAGGCTTAATCCAGGTGCTATCCACAATCTCTAACGCATCGCGTGCATCCAGGATTGCTCGCACCTGGAACTTCCATTGCATCCAGTTCGTCGAATCAACTAACATTTCAATGTTCACTTTGTCTCCTTCCAGTTTGCTTCTTTTGTACACAAAGAACAAAATTTAACAAAGTCCAGAAAACTCAAAATAGCTTTAGATCGACCGAGCTCCACGTGGTAACATAACCTCAAAAATACAATTTTTTCGATTATCTCAGACTTTCGTGTCTGGGCCCATAACCTTTTGTTATTTATTTAATTATGAGACAATACTCATTCCAGTTAGACTATATTTAAAAGAGATTAACACACAGCAATTACATAACACAGTTCACAAGTACGGCTCGCACACACAACACGTTACGCCTCTTTTACCCAAGGTAAGTAAGTAGGCGCATGCGCGGCAGACATACAAAAAACGCAAGATCACACGCACGCTCGCAAACCTCATAAAAT
>NW_026531589.1:0-1299 GCF_026283585.1 Hylaeus volcanicus | reverse complement strand
GCGGCGTAATGCTTTCTTAAATATTATTTCAAAATACCAGCGGCGTAATGCTTTCTTAAATTTTATTTCAAATTGCCAGCGGCGTATTGATTTCTTATATTTAATTTCACAGTGCCAGGGGCGTAATGCTTTCTTTAATTATATTTCGAAATGCTAGCGGCGGAATGCTTTCTTAAATTTTATTTCAAACTGCCAGCGGCGTATTGCATGTCTAAAGTTTATTTCAAGGTGCCAGCGGCGTAATGCTTTCTTAAATTTCATTTCACGGTGCCAGCGCCGTAATGCTTTCTTAAATTTCATTTCACAGTGCCAGGGGCGTAACTTTTTCTTTAATTTTATTTCAAAGTGCCAGCGGCGTAATGATATCTTAAATTTTATTTTCACAATGCTAGCGGCGTAGTGCTTTCTTAAATTTCATTTCACAGTGCCAGGGGCATATTGCTTGTCTAAAGTTTATTTCAACGTGCCAGCGGCGTATTGCGATCTTAAATATTATTTCATAATGCCAGCTGCGTATTGTTTTCTTAAATTTCATTTCACAGTGCCAAGGGCGTAATGCTTTCTTTAATTTTATTTCTAAGTGCCAGCAGCATATTGCATGTCTAAAGTTTATTTCAAAGTACCAGCGGCGTATTGCTTTCATAAATATTAATTCAAAATGCCAGCGGCGTATTGCGTTCTTAAATATTATTTCATAATGCCAGCTGCGTATTGTTTTCTTAAATTTAATTTCACAGTGCCAGGGGCGTAATGCTTTCTTAAATTTTATTTCAAACTGCCATCGGCGTATTGCATGTCTAAAGTTTATTTCAAGGTGCCAGCGGCGTAATGCTTCCTTAAATTTCATTTCACGGTGCCAGCGCCGTAATGCTTTCTTAAATTTCATTTCACAGTGCCAGTGGCGTAATGCTTTCTTTAATTTTATTTCAAAGTGCCAGCGGCGTAATGATTTCTTAAATTTTATTTTCACAATGCTAGCGGCGTAGTGCTTTCTTAAATTTCATTTCACAGTGCCAGAGGCATATTGCTTGTCTAAAGTTTATTTCAACGTGCCAGCGGCGTATTGCGTTCTTAAATATTATTTCATAATGCCAGCTGCGTATTGTTTTCTTAAATTTCATTTCACAGTGCCAAGGGCGTAATGCTTTCTTTAATTTTATTTCTAGGTGCCAGCAGCATATTGCATGTCTAAAGTTTATTTCAAGGTGCCAGCGGCGTAGTGCTTTCTTAAATTGTATTTCAAATTGCCAGCGGCGTATTGCTTTCTTAAATATTATTTCAAAATAGCAGCGGTGTATT
>NW_026531588.1:0-1902 GCF_026283585.1 Hylaeus volcanicus | reverse complement strand
TTTGAAATAAAATTCAAGAAACCATTACGCCACTGGCACTGTGAAATAAAATTTAAGAATGCAAAACGTCGCTGGCATTTTTAAATAATATCTAAGAAAGCAATACGCCGATGGCACTTTGAAATAAAATTAAAGGAAGCAATACTCCGCTGGCATCTTGGTATAAACTTTAGACAAGCGATACGCCGCTGGCAATTTGAAATGAAATTTAAGAAAGCAATACGACGCTGGCGTTTTGGAATAAAATTTAGAGAGGCAATACGCCGCTGGCACTATGAAATAAAATTTAAGAAATCATTACGCCGCTGGCACTCTGAAATAAAATTTAAGAATGCAATACGCCGCTGGCATTGTGAAAATAAAATTTAAGAAAACAATACGCCGCTGGCATTTTGATATAAACTGTAGACAAGCAATACGCCGCTGGCAGTTTGAAATAAAATTTAATAAAACAATACGCCGCTGGCACTTTGAAATAAAATTTAAGGAAGCAATACTCCGCTGGCACCTTGGTATAAACTTTAGACAAGCGATACGCCGCTGGCACTTTGAAACAAACTTTAGACAATCAATATGCCGCTGGCAATTTGAAATGAAATTTAAGAAAGCAATACGCCGCTGGCGTTGTGAATTAAAATTTAAGAAAACAATACGCCTCTGGCATTTTGAAATAAACTGTAGACAAGCAATACGCCGCTGGCAGTTTGAAATAAACTTTAGACAAGCAAAATGTCGCTGGCAGTTTGAAATTAAATTTAAGAAAGCATTACGCCTCTGGCACTTTGAAATAAAATTTAAGGAAGCAATACGCCGCTGGCACCTTGGTATAAACTTTAGACAAGCGACATGCTGCTGGCAATGTGCAAAAAAAATTAAAGAAAGCTATACGCCGCTGGCGTTTTGAATTAAAATTTAGGATGGCATTACGCCGCTGGCATTTTGAAATAAAATTTAAGAAAACAATACGCCGCTGGCATTTTGAAATAAACTGTAGATAAGCAATACGCCGCTGGCAGTTTGAGATAAAATTTAAGAAAACAATACGCCGCTGGCACTTTGAAATAAACTGTAGACAAGCAATACGCCGCTGGCAGTTTGAAATAAAATTTAAGAAAGCATTACGCCGCTGGCACTTAGAAATAAAATTCAAGAAAGCATTACGCCGCTGGCACTGTGAAATGAAATTTAAGAAAGCAATATGCCGCTGGCATTTTTAAATAAAATTTAAGAAAGCATTACGCAGCTGGCACTTTTAAATAAAATTAAAGAAAGCATTACGCCGCTGGTACTGTGAAATGAAATTTAAGAAAGCAATACACCGCTGGCGATTTGAATTAAAATTTAGAAAGGCAATACGCCGCTGGCAATTTGCAATGAAATTTAGAAAGGCAATACGCCGCTGGCAACTTGGTATAAACTTTAGACAAGCGACACGCCGCTGGCATTTTGAAATAAAATTTAAGAAAACAATACGCTGCTGGCATTATGAAATAATATTTAAGAACGCAATAGGCCGCTGGCACTTTCAAATAAAATTAAAGAAAGCAGTACGCCGCTGGCATTGTGAAAATAAAATTTAAGAAAGCATTACGACGCTGGCACTTTGAAATAAAATTCAAGAAAGCATTACGCCCCTGGCACTGTGAAATGAAATTTCAGAAAGCAATACGCCGCTGGCGTTTTGAATTAAAATTTAGGATGGCATTACGCCGCTGGCATTTTGAAATGAAATTTAAGAAAACACTACGCCGCTGGCATTTTGAAATAAACTGTAGTCAAGCAATACGCCGCTGGCAGTTTGAAATAAAATTTAATAAAACAATACGCCGCTGGCACTTTGAAATAAACTTTGGACAAGCAATACGCCGCTGGCGTTTTGAATTAAAATTTAGGATGGCATTA
>NW_026531587.1:0-1386 GCF_026283585.1 Hylaeus volcanicus | reverse complement strand
GGATATTCGAGTTCTCGAAGTATTATACTTGAGTGCAAATCAACTCAAGAACGTGTTCGCGGCTAGACAACTATTCGACTATTATTTTGCAGGATTATTATTTGTTTCATCGACCGTTCGAGCGAATTTGTTTTGCAACGGGGCCCGATGCGACGTGCACGTACGCACGTCAAACACAGAGATAGAAGCCAGCCAGTGAATCGCTTTTACAACCACGCCACGCTTTGTCCTTCCGCTCTCTGATGAATGTGTCATTTACTGGAAACGCGCGGGATGGACGATAACCGATCGGATCGGATGGTTTGGTGCGGGCCGATTCCATTTTGGCTCATCATCATCGCGGCACCAAAGATCTATTCGGTTCTTTGCAAAGAAAGGAATATGTTTGAAATTGAAGAGAAATGGACCAATGAATTTTATTAATAAAATCAATTCTTGCTACCACAGAAGAACGAAATAAATCGATCTTTCCCACAGCCGGTGTTAAACGAAATCAAACTACGCGACAGTAAGTGAAAAGTGCTTAAGCCGCGAATCGAACCGGGAAACTAGCGCATTAATCCTCCCAACAGCCACTTCGCTCGCATAACAAACTGCAAGCTATTCCTGATACCGAAACTCCGTTCAATCGTCGCGAAACATATGGAGAATCGCGGGCGGCGCATCAACGAAATTACTTTTTACGATTCGTTAGAGGGCCGAGGCTCTCTCGCGCGCGTCCCCCCTATTGATTGGTTATCGGAATAATGGCCGACCAGCGTTGGTAATTCGCGGTCGTAGCGTTGGTAATTCAGCAGTATCAACGTATCGGCGAAACCGCGATGAAACAGGATCATGAAAGTGTCGTTAATACCGCGTAAATTCTCTGTAACGTTTTTACAACGATGAAAATCTCGAGAAACTTCCTGATTCATTTTTCCTCCGACGGTATCGATAGCAACAATGTCACAAAGGCCACGGACGCGAACGTCGAACGAATAGTTTTGCAATTTTATGGACACCATAAATCGAGCTTTTTGCTCCAACGAATATATTCTCTGTCCTATATACGACAACAGGACTAAAATTTATAGCGCTACTTTACTTTGAGTAAACAACTAAATTATTCTCCTAATTGGTCCCCGTTTAACAAATTTTTGTTCTTGTTCTTTCTTTCCCTTACTTATTTTTCCATATCCGTGTTTTTCGAGATTCGAAGAAGTGAACGTTTGAAACAACGTAAATAACAAGTTATATTAGTCAGCATCAAAACAAGCAACTATTTATTACTACGTTTCGACTGTTGGCTTTGAGTCATCTTTGAAACCTATAAATATTCGATGTAAATTTAAATTCACTACGTTGGTTATATAAAATGGTACTTACGACGATATTTTTCCAGACGAA
>NW_026531586.1:0-1115 GCF_026283585.1 Hylaeus volcanicus | reverse complement strand
ATTTAAGAAAGCATTACGCCGCTGGGACTGTGAAATGAAATTGATGAAAACAATACGCCTCTGGCACTCTGAAATAATATTTAAGAAAGCATTACGACGCTGGCACTTTGAAATAAAATTAAAGAAAGCAATACCGCTGGCACTGTGAAATAATATTTAAGAAAGCAATACGGCGCTGGTACTTTGAAATAAAATAAAACAAAGCATTACGCCGCTGGGACTGTGAAATGAAATTGATGAAAACAATACGCCTCTGGCACTCTGAAATAATATTTAAGAAAGCATTACGCCGCTGGCACTTTGAAATAATATTTTAGAAAGCAATACGCAGCTGGTACTTTGAAATAAACTTTAAAAAAACAATACGCCGCTGGCATTGTGAAAATAAAATTTAAGAAAGCATTACGCCGCTGGCATTTTGAAAATAAAATTCAAGAAAGCATTACGCAGCTGGCACTGTGAAATGAAATTTAAGAAAGCAATACGCCGCTGGCATTTTGAAGTAAAATAAAAGAAAGCATTATGCCGCTGGAACTGTGAAATGAAATTGATGAAAACAATACGCCGCTGGCACTTTGAAATAATATTTAAGAAAGCAATACGCAGCTGGTACTTTGAAATAAACTTTAAAAAAACAATACGCCGCTGGCATTGTGAAAATAAAATTTAAGAAAGCTTTACGCCGCTGGTACTTTGAAATAAAATTTAAGAAAGCAATACGCCGCTGGCATTGTGAAAATAAAATTTAAGAAAGCAATACGCCGCTGGCGTTGTGAAAATAAAATTTAAGAAAGCATTACGTCGCTCGCACTTTGAAATAAAATTAAAGAAAGCATTACGTCTCTGGCACTGTGAAATGAAATTTAAGAAAACAATACGCCGCTGGCACTCTGAAATAATATTTAAGAAAGCAATACGCCGCTGGCATTTTGAAATAAAATAAAAGGAAGCATTATGCCGCTGGCACCGTGAAGTGAAATTGATGAAAACAATACGCCGCTGGCACTTTGAAATAATATTTAAGAAATCAATACGCCGCTGGTACTTTGAAATAAAATTTAAAAAAACAATACGCCGCTGGCACATTGAAATAAAATTAAAGAAAGCATTACGCC
>NW_026531585.1:0-2696 GCF_026283585.1 Hylaeus volcanicus | reverse complement strand
AGTCTGCTTATAACCCTTACGAGTAACTCTGATATAATAAATTACATTTGAATAAATTAACATTGATTTAAAACTGTAATGGAAGTTTGGTCAATTTATATTTTATTCTTACTTACCCTAGGATATGATTCGGCAATGTTCTTCGTCTCGCATGGATCGTTTACTATATCAAATAAGCATTCCGTAACGTTACAGGTGGTGAATCCGTATCTATTGAAATACGTCATATTGGGGCTACACGAGACCGTCGCATCTTGTCGTAATTGGTGTATCGTACTCGGTTGTGTCACCGGGCCTCCTAGATGATTGGTGATACCCTGAGTGACGGAACTTTTCATCACTGTCTCGTCGTATGGGGTGGACAACTCCAATGTTCTGCCAGAGTCACCGGAATATCCATCGTAATAGCCATTCTCGATTGAACCTTAAAAAAAAGATGAAGACGAATAATAATCAAGAAAAATCTGCGCGAAAAGGATAAATTTCGCTTTAATAAGCCAGAAATCACTTCCACAATTGTTTCCAATTGTTTTTCCATATTTCATTCATATCACATTTCCTTTGAAAACGCATTTTAGATAGTCATTTATGAGATGATATTTTCGAATTAATAAATGAATTAAACTACTACAGGTATCGATTCACGTTGTAAGTAATTGTTACGAAGAATTCAAGTAGTTTGCAAAAGTAGTTAGTAGCAGTTGCAGTTTCAATTTATTGATTTCTTAAGTTTGTTTCTTTATACTTTAATCAGAATAGGTGTAATAATTTATTGTAAGCCCGGAATGGAATTATTGTCTTACATACCATTTGTGCACAACGATTATTTAAATAAAAAAAATATATTAGAGAAAAGTGTAATCAGCTTTAAGAAGCAATAAAAAGAAGTATATAATTCTTTAAGATTTTAATTCTTGTAATTATTATTCTTATAATTATAATTATAATTATAATTCTTATAATTAAATTTCATTTAAAAGATAGACACAGCTTCCACAAAGCTTCTTTTGTATTGGTAAGACTATAGCGCTCATGCTCGATGAATATTTTACAACAATATTCAATAGTTTTTAATATTAAACATGCTTTTAATATTCAACAATAGCCTTCAATAAGAGTATCAACGGCGATTTCTATCGTTCCTATGCCGTAATTAAAATGTTTAAAAATCAAACAGCGTACTATCCATCTTGTTGAAACTCTCATTTGCATTCAACATGTGCCTATCTAAATATTGTCAAGGATATCTTCTTGACAGCTCCTCATAGACGGGCAACATCGAGCAACTTCTACATGTTCAAACGAGATGCGGGCAGGTACACGAAACAGTTTTACATCGCACAGATTATTTAAAAAGTACTCGAAGTCGTGTATAAATGGCGGCAGTAGGGATAATGGTGAATTCTATTGTGATGGGCATTGAACAAAATTAAATTTGTATTTTAGATTATAGTAAATTGCAGTTTTATAGAGAATTTAATTGTTTAATATTAAAAGCATGGAACTATTGAACATTATTGTAAAATATTCATCGAGCATGAGCGCTATAGTCTTACCCAGTGATGGGCAAAATCGTAATCGCAAATACGAATACGATTGTAATCGAATGTTTTCGAGTTGTGATTACGATTACGATTGTAATCGTATCTTTCCGAGTTGCGATTACGAATACGATTACGACCGTATTTTTAAAGGTTTACAGCCATTTAAATTCTTTACATCAAAACCGACTTCAGATTCCTGTTCCTCAGCCCAAAAAACTTACAAAACCATACATTCGTCGAAATCAAAAATGAAAAATTTTCAATTAAAATTCGTGCCCATAAAGCAGAGCCTAGATAGGGTAACTTTTTAAAAAATTTTTATTTTGTCGAAAGCATGGTTTTCTAAGTTGCTTAATGCGAGGAACACGAATCTGATGTCGGTTTTGAGGTAAAAAATTTCTATGGCTGGAAGCCTCTAAGAACACGGTCGTAATCGTAATCGTAATCACAACTCGAAAACATTCGATTACATTCGTATTCGTATTTGCGATTACGATTTTGCCCATTATTGGTCTTACCAATACAAAAGAAACTGTGGAATCTGTGTAACCTGTAATGCCATCGCACCTTGCGAATTTTAATATTTGCAAGTCCAAGATATGAATCTATACAATCTTTCTATACAACGATGCGATACCGAATTTGTCTATTTTACAAAGCTTACCTCGCAATAGTTTAAATCGGCTGTATATCGCTCCCTCGGTTTTAAAAAATTCGTCGATGTTTAATAAGAGTTTGTCTCTGCCACGACCCTTCCCTTCGCTCAAGACGTGCCATTGATCGACGCCATCGATCCTTCCCAGATCTCTCAAATCTCCGCCAGCCGCTGAATAAAGAGTCGGCAACCAATCCGCTATGTGTATCAGTTGATTCGAAACCCGTGCTGTTTGTTGTATCCTTGGCGACCATATTGCCGCAACTCCTCTCACTCCCCCTTCGTACAAAGTGTACTTTGTCTACAATGAAAATGAACAAAATGGTGCTCGTCGAAATTTTTTATGAATTCATTGTGTCTGGTTACTAATTTACAAAGCAAGGGATATTTGGGGTGGATGATCGATTAACCCTTTGCACTCGAGACCTTTTTTCTGCTATCTGCCAGCAGCTCAAGCTGTTTTTTATCATTCTATTGCCATGAATTCTAAGCTATCT
>NW_026531584.1:0-2356 GCF_026283585.1 Hylaeus volcanicus | reverse complement strand
TTACGTAAACAATAAGAAACTGGACATAATTTGACAATTTCTATTTTCCCATGCCAATGGAAGAAATATTTGTATTCTATTTTAGCCGAAACAATCAAAGTTTCTTATATATATTGGCTCGTAACACTTAAACTATTGATCCGATTGGAAAATAATGTGAAAACCAATTGTTAGAAATTCGATTACCTTTAAAATGGCGTCTTGCGCGACCCTATCGGACGTTTCTAACTCGAGATATGGCCTAAAATGTAAAGGTATGTCAGAAAAAAATCGAAAAAATTTCAAAAATTCATATAAAAAAAGCCTATACATAGAAACATTTTTTCTTACCATTTTCGAGTTTAGTAGGCCAAAATAGATAAGAGAAAAATTGTGGCATTGGATGTACATTTTGGCTGTAAACTAGTATTATTAATCAAAATTCTCAAGTATTGTCGTTTTAATAGTTAACATTACATTTGTCTTTAAACTTTTAAACGAATTAAAAGGTAACGAACACGATCATTATAATGTTTTCAATTTAAATCCTTCTCAATTGACTCAAGAAGTTATCATTGAAAAATAGAAGATCCCCATAAAAAACTATAAGAAAGTAGAAAAATATGTGAAATCGAAATGATATTCCACAGCTTTCCAAAACTAACGACAAATGATAGATCACGGTTCTCATCTTATCTACTATTTCTTTAGAATCCCGTGCCACTATAACTTCCAAAACGTTGTCATCAACTTGAAATGCCGTTAAGTTCCAATGTCATTAACTTCCAACCTGGTTTGGAATCTCCAGAATAAAATTTGACAAACTCGAGGCAAACAGTCGAGGAACTAACGACAGAGACATATTGAGATTTACCCTCTCGATAGCTCTGACCAGCCAAAATAGTTGGAGGCGACTGTAGACAAAGAAACGCTTAGGTCAGACTGCCTGCACGAGAATGCTCGGTTACACGTTGCTCGGGGAACGAGAAGGACGTCATCTTCAACTTGGGGGTGGGAACATCTGCACACAGTGTGTTTCCCCAGTCTTTGGCCCTGTCTGATTATTTACCAGCTACTCTGATCGCTGCAACGTTACTCGGCTGATTCCGCACACTCTGATGAGCTTGTTGTCTGAAGATGCGTCGATGATTCGATCGATTCAAAGTCGTCGATAGCGACGGGCATCTCTCGAGTAAGTTCGATGCTTGACCTGCTTGATTCTCTCTGTAAGTAGTTTGAGAAACAAACACAGTAGTTCCAAGCAGACTCGAACCTAAATGAAATAGATTCGAGCCCTGTGCAGGTAGTTTGAGAGATAAAAGCATTTTAGAGTGATTGAGTAGGTAGAGAGAATAGTAAGAAGATGACAATATAAAGGTCCTGTTAGAGAAGAGGGAATGAATGTTGAACTTGATGGTGATAAACAGACAATTATTCGAAAAAAAGAGTTGAGTGAGTTACTATTTGAATTATTATTAATTATATTATAATAATTCTTGTTAAATCTTTATGCATTTATGATGCACTAATTATTATTATTGAATTATTAAATTTATATAGAGTTTCTCGACACAATTTTTATTTATTTTTCTATCTTATCTGCACATTGGGCCCTTTTTTATTCTTCTGCTCTCAAAATTCATGTTAAGTCGTTTTAAGGTGCTGTGAAAAAAATAATGAGAAATATTGATAACTTCCAGTGGTCTTAGTTTGACAGTCAGAAAATGTAGAAAACTAAATGAATAGAACTGTCATATTTAAGGGTAAAAATTCCTCATAGTAATTCTTGGTAAAAAATGAAAAATGTTGATAATTTTTAGTGGTCCTAGCTCGATGGTCAGAGACTGTAAAAACTAAATTTTATAAAATTTCATACAAGACTCTACTGACCCCATTTCGATCTCTACATAAATGTACAGAACCTCTCCATTTAATGGTTAGAATTCCTGATAACAAAAACTGCACTGAAACGCCTTTCAACTAAAAACAAAAAAAAAATGCTTTCAGAGATTCAATTACCGGAAACTGTAGAATTCCAAACTTTACATCGACTTTTACGTCATTTTTCCGGAAATTCTGTATTCATTTAAGGATTGAAATTCCTCGCGTTAAAGATTGAATTTTGCTTAAAAAGAAAGGCAGAGAACTCTTTCCTGCGCCTAATGCATACGTGCGCAGGCGTCGCGCTAAGCGGATGAATGAATGCTGTGAATAAAGTAAGTAGGTTAACGAGAACGACGATCGCGCTGTTCCGAAACGCGATTTCTTCTTTTTAATTTTCGTTTTCGTTTTCGTTTTCGTTTTCGTTTTCGTTCTCAATTTCGTTTGCGTTTTCATTTTCATTTTCATTTTCATTTTCATTTTCATTTTCATTTTC
>NW_026531583.1:0-16340 GCF_026283585.1 Hylaeus volcanicus | reverse complement strand
TTACGTAAACAATAAGAAACTGGACATAATTTGACAATTTCTATTTTTCCATGCCAATGGAAGAAATATTTGTATTCTATTTTAGCCCAAAAAATCAAAGTTTCTTATATATATTGGCTCGTAACACTTAAACTATTGATCCGATTGGAAAATAATGTAAAAACCAATTGTTAGAAATTCGATTACCTTTAAAATGACGTCTTGCGAGACCCTATCGGACGTTTCTAACTCGAGATATGGCCTAAAATGTAAAGATATGTCAGAAAAAAATCGAAAAAGATTCAAAAATTCATATAAAAAAAGCCTATACATAGAAACATTTTTTCTTACCATTTTCGAGTTTAGTAGGCCAAAATAGATAAGAGAAAAATTGTGGCATTGAATGTACATATTTTTTTTTTATTTTGTAAACTAGTGTCACGGGCGAAACCACTTTAGGAAGCCAACTATTAAGCATTCTTCGTGATTTCTTTTTAAGGAGAAAAATTTTCTGAATTTTTATTTACCTTTGAGAATTTTGAAGTACATTTGATCATTTTTTTTCAATTCATTTCACATGTAAATCTTTGCGATATCAACTGTTTCCCATGTTGTAAGTTTCTTGTTTATATTATAAAAATGTTTTTTAAGAATGTCAATTAAACTCTGGACAAAAAATTTGAAAATTGAATTTTTAAGAGTGTTCAAATAAAAAGTATCAATTTTCACCAATTTTAGTGCAGCTCTTTGCAATAAAAAAACATATTTTGAACAATAATATCATACAACTTTTTCAGTTCATGTTCAGAGTACTGAAATATAGTAAACATAAATAAAATTTCAAAACGATCGGTCCATTACGTTTTGAAAAAATGTTGTTTGAAAAAAAATGCTATATCTCAAACATTTTTGTATGAAATGAATTGAAAAAATTACCAAATTTTCTTTAAAACATACCTAAAATGTTCTCAAAGTTATAAAAACATTACATCAATTATATCAATTTTTATATCAATCTAATAATGAGTGAAATTTGCAAAAATTACAAAAACCAATTACCGTAAAAATTAAGTCAATCCAGTGAATATAAATCTCTTAAAAAAAGGTGTACATGCAAAATAAGGCCTCATAATAAGTGTAAAGTAACTAAAGGAACTAAAAAACAAAATTAAACAAAGTTACAAGAAAGTGTCTGAAGTGCAACATTTAAGATATCGTTTAATTTGTTCATTACTATAAAAGTTGGAGAAAAGTTTTATTCAACTTTTTTATGTCAAAGTTAAATCTCATTAAGATTTTTTAAGACATTCTTTTATGGACATCTTGCTGAAACCTGCAACACATCTAAGAGTGGCTCAGTTTCCTCCCCATAATTCCTGTCGTGCAAAACCAATAGATTATCGGTGAATGAAAATATACTTGGCGAACTTTCCAAGTACGTAAAGTTTCCGACGTTTCATGTCCTTTGGAGATAGACATTTATTACACCGCGCTGTTACCCGCAAAAAAGTTCCATACGAAATTGAGAATGATGTTACGCGGACGACGTATTATTCACCACTGAAAGAAGTATGGAATTTATCGGTTGTAAAGGTGAGGTATTGCGTTCGAACAGACCATATCCGTTTACGTGGTTACGTAAATATATTGTACCGTGATCGCAATGTGTTTATTCCAGATCGTATAATCATAAATTATGAGCTGTAGGATCGTACGAATGTTTCCCATATTAATACGGATCAATGTTAAACATTATTTATTGTAACACTTTGACTATTGGTTTTTAGTCATCCTCAAGTCTATAATTATTAAAATTAAAATCAAAATGTTCAATTTAGGAGTTTTGCTATGTAAATGTGTATGATGAATATTTCTTTGCAATAAAATTTAATAAAAAAAAATTAAGATATCAATAAAATTTAATAATAAAATTAAGATATGACAGTTTTGTTGTCCAAATTAGATATTGTAATGAAAATGTAAACGCTACTAATTATACTTAATTTACTATTGAAATCAATTTATTTTGTGCACACAAAACATTTTTTAAGTTTATTTCAATAATAGATTAATTCCATCAAATTTTCCATCAAATAGAATTAAATAGAATTGATCGTAATTAGAAAATTGATTACGAAATTAAAAGTAGTAATAAGGTATGAACTATTGTTCAAAAATCAAGTTGGCAAAGTACTGACAACTTAGGGTGAAGATAAAAAATACAAAATATGTTTTGAAATATCAATGTTGTAAATATGTAGTGTATACAATAAAAAGATTTTCAAAATTTTTTCATAACCAGGAATAGAATTTCAAGTGACGTGAGTTTACGTCAGCGATCGCGAATTTGTTAAATAATATATTTTTGGTTTGATCACGTAAAGTGACCATCACCTCCCAAAGTCAGTTAGTCACATAATCGCCCACTTCGAGGTGTCAATCGTCGAAAAGAGGGCGACGACGTCCACGTTGAGAAACAATGCGTTAAACGATGCATAAAATATGGGTTGTCCTCAAACTTTCGAGCAATGATACACATAGGTGTGTGCGTATACTATGCGGTTGAAAGAAAATTTCCCAACGAATTTATGGTATTTCACGTTTCAAAAGGAATATATCAGAGTAACAACTAACCAGATAATAGAACGCGCGAGGTGAAGTTTCCATTCGTGGCTACGGTAACAACTCCATTACTAAAAAGCGCGCAGCCGGCTGAAAGTTGCGCTAATATTTGAAAATAATGTTTGTGTTAAACGCTTTTAACGAGTAACAAGTGTACAACCTACATTCGCGGCATTTGTGCTGTAGCGTGGCCTTCAGAAATCTCCGTTGGAATAGTTTCGCTAATGATGGGAACGCGAAACAGTGTATTCACGCTTCTCTGTAACGCTGGAATATCAATTGACCCTGTTCGACGATCGAATTTTCTGCCCTCCTTCAAGGGTGTCTATCGATACTCGCTTTAAAGTAGAAATATTCAACAAAACCCAACAAAGGCCGCGCTCGAGGAGGCGTTTACCTTCTGTAACCCAAATTCTACTTGGCTGCTGGACGAAATTGTATAATAGGATCATTCATAAATACTAATGGGATGATTGGTAAATGGTAATAATGGCATGTGAATCGAAAAACAAATTTTAATGATTACGAACTTTCATTGTAACTATTCTAGTTTGACATATTATGACTTACTTGAGTAATTCATAAACGTACAGAGGGTGTAGAAAGTATTCGTACACCGATCAATTTCCAAAAGAACTATGTAAAATTGTAATTTATTAACTTATTTTTTATAAACAATGACATTCTACATATTATCGGAAATCTCTGGAATACATCGATTACAAAAAAAGTAGCTATTTATGTACGTTACGAAATTAACAAGAAAAAAACAATTAATCGATAGAAATATTGAAGCAATAAGTATTCGCACAACTGTTTCGTTTTTAAAACTTCATAAAAAAAAAAGAAATTTACATTAATTTACATGTATATAATACTTTCTTCATGGGATTTCCTTTTGATTTTATAATTATTGCAGCTCTTCTAAGCGTTAAATTAACTAAATTATTAGTTATTCCAAGTGGAATCTTCTTCCATTCTTGATTTCTTCTAATTCTCACGAAGCAATAAACTGCTGTGCGTATGTTACAAATTCTACTGTAAATTGTTTGTTATAAGAACCGTGCGAATATTTATTGCTTCTATACTGTTTCAAATAATTAGTGGAACACTTTTCCAAACCGTCGTAACTATGGGAGTTTTCAACCGATTAAAATGAAACTGCGTGAGGAGTTCTTTTGAAGTATCTTCTAGGCATGTGTAAAGTTGCATTGGCGAGGGTTGACGCGAAGGGGTTAATTCACCCCCCTAGAGGGGGGGCGTCGAAAAACGTCACTTCTGAAGGTGGCAGGAGTAATGGAAAGGGTTAAAAAAATTAAAAAAACCTTTAGGGCAACTCTCCTTGATGCCCTCTACAAAATGCACCCCTTGAAATCCCTCTCAGACAAACCTACCCCCCCAAAACTCACCATCCCCTCTAAAATCCACAATTTTTTGACGACGGTCTCGATTTTGGACTCAATGTATTCTCTGGACTCTCCTGATCCAGAAAATGCCATCACCCAGACCAGACCGGACTCCAATTTAACATGGGTTGACCACGTACGGGTGCAGGCCCTCGCTCCGCTTCTGAATGCCAGCTTACTTACCACTCTTTCAAATCTGCTCCGATTTGAAAACGAAAGCGTGATTAAAAAAATCTGATTTTTTGGGGATCTGTTAATAAAGCATTTGCGCATCTGAATCCACGACCGGTGTTGACGTGGGGTTACTCGTTCACCCTGCAGATGGGCCTGAAGTTGGAAGCGAGTTTTTAAAAAAAATCGACATTTTCGTATTTTATTGCCATTTACGCGAGAAAAAGACATCAAAACTGTGTCACTCCGATGCCCTGCACTGTTGGACATGTAATCCACGCAACGTGACAACGTTCCAACCCTTACACTTGGAAGTGGACCACCCCTAACTCTGCCCCCCCCCCTCCCTTCAGCTTCGGGGGCAGTTTTCGAAACGGGACCTTTTCGGCATTCATCCTTAACGTATCGGAAATAAACATGGTGAATTTCATCGCCCTCCGATGTGTGAAAGTGCTCCCTTACGAAGGGGGTTGAAAATTTACGAGCTGCCCCCCCCCCCCCCCCCCAAGGGGTGCCTATGGGGTTCACGGTATGGGTGATGGCATTTTCTGGATCAGGAGAGTCCAAAGAATGCATTGAGTCCAAAGTCGAGACCGTCGTCAAAAAATTATGGATTTTAGAGGGGGTGGGGGGTTGTGGGGGGTGGGTTAGTCCGAGAGGGATTTCAAGGGGTGCATTTTGTAGAGGGCATCAAGAAGAGTCGCCCTAAAAGTTTTTTTAATTTTCTTAACCCTTTCCATTACTCCTGCCACCTTCAGAAGTGACGTTTTTCGACGCGCCCCCCTTTAAGGGAGTGAATTAACCCCCTTCGCGTCAACCCTCGCCAATGCAACTTTACACACGCCCAGGGGACACTTCAAAAGTACTCCTCACGCAGTTTCATTTCAATCGGTTGAAAACTCCCATAGTTACGACGGTTAGAAAAAGTGTCTCACTAATTGTTTGAAGCAGTGTATATTTCTACCGATTTTGTGTATTTTCTTGTTAATTTCGCTAATTATATAAACTAGTAATTGTTGTTTGAACTATATTCTAGAGATTTCCGAGAATATGTAAAATATCATTGATTATAAAAAAAAGGTGTTAAGAAACTACAATTTCACACAAAAGTTTTTTGGGAAAGTGATCGGTGTACGAATACATTCTACACCCACTGTAAATGGATTATTCATAAGTCAGTTATTATCTTGAATAATGGTAGACATGATTCCTTGTTTAAAAAATATATTCGACATGATTATAGTCTATGTTAACCAGATTTATTATTCTAGGTTTAGTTTCAATCTATTATTGTATATTAAGAGACCCATTTTTCGTTTATTATATTTTATAATATTATGCATTATGTATAAGTATGTTTGTTTCTGTTGCTACCGAGCAAGAAATCAAATTATTTTCATTATTTTATATTAATATATCGTTACGCAATACAAGGATTTAATTACAATTAAAAATGTAAACAGTCTTATTTTTCTTGCTCTTATGACTTTTATTTGCATTTCGTTGTTACTGTATTAACATATCGAAAAGGGTTGATCGAACGGGTTTATCAAGATTATACCCAGATAGCACCGAACGTCCCATGCACGTCCATTTTATGTCCAGTTTACGTCCAAACGTCCGACGTCCGTTGTCGGACGTCCTTAGGACGTCCATGGAACGTAAATTTTGTACATCCCAGGGACGTCCGCCCGGAACGTCCTACGAACGTCCATGGGACCTAAATTTTATACGTCCATGGGACCTAAATTTTATACGTCCATGGGACCTAAATTTTATACGTCCATGGGACCTAAATTTTATACGTCCCAGGGATGCCCGCTCTGAACTTTCTAGATTTAGGAAAAAATACTTTTTTTTAAACAAAAATAAATATTATTTATTAATATTATTTATAATATAATATTTATTCAATATGTAGAACAGAATATTTTTTTCGAATATAAAATACACTATTTACAATTGTAAATTAATATTAATTAATTAATTAATTAATTAATTAAAAATTATTATTATCCCAGATAGCACCGGACGTTCCATGGACGTACATAAGACGTTCCTGTTCCTGTACTATGTGGGTATACAGTCACTATTTAATATTCCCAACAAAATATTTTTTATATAGCAAATGGATGTTATGTAAATTGCTTGGAAGACTTACATCGTGGTTTATTTGAAACTATTGGCAAGCAACGAACCGGTATTTGAATATCCCAAATCCAAACAGTTATCATTTTATAAAATTCCAAAAATGCCCTATTTCTCCCGTGTCTAAACTACGACGCTACCTTAAACGTGGCAATTGATCGTGTGTCTTTAAGGTTTGCGATGACATACATATATAGTTCGATTACTCGTGATTTAAACGGATCAATGAGATGCGCTCTCGCGAAAGCTGGAGCCAAGCTTTCCTCATTTCTGCACCATAGAGCGTCGGCATTGCGATGAAGACGACGCGAGGATACATTTGGGTTTGGCAATTCGCCAACAGGTCCTTCGAGAAATATATATTATCTGTTATACCTATATCCATCCATAATATCCACGTTGAAATTCGCGTAAATTCCGAAACAGTGAGCCAATTTCGCAACGTTTCCTGTAGCGATACTTGTCGGGAAATATGCGCCAGGTATCTCCATGAGGCTCAAGACAAAATGGGAATTAGGAAAGCTCATTCAAGGCACAGAAGGTACAAGGAATGTTCGTACATTCCGAATCAAATATTCAATCTATGCTTCTTGAGGAAATGAGAAAAGCGTATGAGGAATCATATAAAAAATGTAAGGTATTCGAGACTTTTACAACACTGTTCTTCATGGTTGGTACTAATTGAAGTTTCCTGAAATTCTTCTTCAGGAGTCAAATGACATTGATGTTGGATGATCAAACACATTTTCGTTATTTTGAAGTTTTGAAGATATGTAACGAGTCGTTTTCAAATAAAAGAGGTTTAAATTAAGTGATGAGTATGTAGAATTAATAAGATTGAATCGATACTAGAATTGATACTCCATGACAGAGGTATCTCCTGATACTACACTGGATCTCGAGACAAATACATATTATAAGAAATAACTAAATCCACTAATAAATTCATTCAAATTTCAATTTCTAAATTAAGGGTTTTCCACAACGGGCTTTACAATTTTGTTTTTTTAATACATACGCCAGTCAGCGTAATCGTGGTACCTAAACAATATCATCTTTCATATTTTATTGCGATCATGTGCACTTTCACTTTAAATACAAATACTATTTGTATTTTATTAAGAAACAAAAGCCAAAGTCTCTTTTGCAAAAGCCTTTACAATAATAAATACACAATTTTATAAAAAGTATATATAACAGTCTCAGAGTTTATTATCAGGCAAGTCAGGTACATTCCTCGTATAGGAATGACTTATATCTCTTATAATCAACTGGATCGAATAACGAAGAGTAATATTAAATAAAAGTAAATATTGCATTTTTCCATAATGTATACTTAAGGAACTTGTATTATAAATATGTATATGATACCATTAGAAGTTAATCACATGGAATATTGTAGGTTTTAATATATTATTGCATACTAAGAAACACATTTTTGTTTTAGAAAGCTGAAATTTTACACAGAGGCTTCCTTTATGATGTGTAAAAAGGGGTTGCAACGTTTGTATGAGGAATATTTTATTTGTATTCGAAAGTAAGTAGGTCATGAGCGGTGCCTGCTTGTCAAGCCACGCTTCTTCCGCAGATCTTGCGGGGAAACTTGTGAAATTTGCGAACAACTTTCGGGCTCGCTGTCGGCCGACACGAGATTTATTAAAGAACGTCCGACGAACGATCGATGTTCGTTACAAACTTACCGCTTGGTATCGCGTCCCGTTACAATATCGTCGCATCATTAAGTAGGCAACATTTCTGGATATGAAACTCGAAACAACTTCCATCGCTGCTCTCCATTCGAGAAAAACTTTTACAGGGGGTGCGTCGTCCTTGATTTGCACGCGCTTTTGATTTCTGATCGAAATCGTTGACGAACGCGGAGGATAATCGTTAATTAGGCGTTACGCGATTAATTAGTGATCGTTAGCAACGCTCCCTATTTCGTGCTCTGGCCTTTCTTCGCTCGACATCGTGGTGCAAGATGGATCGCACCAGGGGGCCCCTAAAAGCATGGGGGTGGTTAGTGGTTATCTAGGGCATCATCTAGAACGGGGGTGGCAAACCTATGGCACGCGATGTGATTTAATTAACGTGGAGCTGAATTTTAAATAAAACGGATTTTCTATTGTAAATTTATGAAATATGAAAATTTGTGAAAATAAATGTAATTTAATAATATTTTGTACTAGTCGCTTTGGTACCAATCATACTACTTTGCTAAATAAGAAGCGTTATAATTTATCCAATGACCCAAACAAATATTATCGCAGATGAATAGTTATCACCTATCTACAATCAGTCCCATAAATATCCGTTTATTCATGTATATACTTATATTGAAACATTTACTCGGAAACATCGTAACTATCGTTTAATTTAAACAAATTTCTCTAACAGATATAGAGGGTACGAATATTTATGGAACTGACTGTATATTTATCTAACATATTTAACTATCTGTATTTTTTTCAGGATTGAAACTATCGTTTTGTATAAACCAAACAAAAAATTAATTCTAATGTACCTAACGGAGTAGTTATTATCCGAAATTAAACGATACTGACTATCTCCATCTACAGTGGGTGTAGAAAGTATTCGTACACTGATCAATTTCTAAAAAAACTATGTAAAATTGTAATTTATTAATTTATTTTTGAAAAAGAATGACATTCTACATATTCTCGGAAATCTCTAGAATAGATAGAGTAAAAAAAAATAGCTATTTCTGTAAGTTGTGAAATTAACAAAAAAAAAAAAAAAACAATTAATCGGTAGAAATATTGAAGTAATAAGTATTCGCACAACTGTTTAATTTTTAAAACTTCGTTAAAAAACAAGAAATTTACATTAATTTACAAGTATATAATACTTCCTTCGTGGGATTTCCGTTTGATTTCATAATTATTGTAACTCTTCTAAGCATTAAATTAACTAAATTATTAGTTATTCGAAGTGGGATCTTCTTCAACTCCTCTATTAGAGCCATTTTTAAAAGTACTTTCCTGGAAATTTGATGTTTTTTAATTCGTACGGAGCAATAAACTAATATGTTTACGTTACAA
Organism: Hylaeus volcanicus; assembly: GCF_026283585.1. NCBI lineage: Eukaryota > Metazoa > Arthropoda > Insecta > Hymenoptera > Colletidae > Hylaeus > Hylaeus volcanicus. The sequence goes on along the minus strand of NW_026531583.1, from coordinate 6,952 downwards.
ACTCTACTGTAAATGGTTCGTCATAAGAATCGTACAAATACTTATTGCTTCTATACTTTTACCCTATTTTCGCACCTTTTTTGTTAATTTTACAAATTATATTAACTAGTAAATGTTGTTTGGACTATATATATCTTAGAGTTTTCCGAGAATATGTAAAATATCATTGATTATAAGAAAAGAAGTTAAGAAACTATAATTTCATAAAAAATTTTTTGGGAAATTAATCGGTGTACGAATACATTGTACTAAAACTGTATCTAAAATATCTAACCATCCCTATGATATTAAGCCTATCAAACCATCGTCAGTATTATTCGTGAAATTACAAACTACCCCGTGTATTACTTTTGAGAGAAATGTTCCATATCACCATTTCGTATTTAACCTATTATTCGTATTATTATTGAGAATTCGATCTATCCTTTAATAAAACCTAAACAAAATTTCGCTTGACCGTGATGGTAGGGTAACCCATTAAACTAATCAGTAAAGTACACACGTTTTGTCGTACGCGCTTGGTACACTTAGCGCACCGAAGACTGAACGTATATATACGGTCGAGTATGCGTATGTACGCAAGGGGAATGCACTTTACGTATGCATGGCATCGCGAGCACGGTAAGTGCGTACACATGCACACGTAGGCTTTTATCGACGAACGAAAAGACCAGAGGTAAGAACATCTCGCTGCCTTGTCGCTCCAAACTCCCGTGCACGACCGACAACGTTAACCGTTACCGACCCAACAGTAAACTGATCTTCGCTGTTCTTGCCAGGTAAGCGCCCATCCTGTCCCTCCTCCAATTTTAATCTACTTCCGGGGCGGTAAATTGCGGGCCCTAGTTGCCACGTTGAAAATATTAGGTTTAATAACTCGTTAATTTTCGAGATACAGGTAATTAAAATTGCATACCTTGCAATATATTGTCCTGGTCGATAAGTCTTCGCGGATTCTTCGCCAGATGTCGTTTTCATTGTTTCGTGTTGGATTAATGTCCAACTTAACCTACATTTCGTTTATTGACATATTCTAAAAGGCGACGCTTCGCTGGACATTCTTTAAATAGACGTATTTATTTCTAACAAGAACATTGCCTAGTTCTTCCACTTGTTTTTCACTTGTTTAGCCACTTACGATTAGTGCACTGCTGTTTTTTTCATTCTGAAGAGAAAATAGAAGAGATACCGATTGAGATATTTGAATCTGGCGCCAAACTGTCTAGCACCCTATCTCGGAATAAGATAAAATGGCGAGAAGTAAGTAGGTACTACGATGTAAGTTTTGTATTTCTATTCTTAGAATGGTTTCTAACAAAATAGATTATTGATCAAGAAGAAAGCTAGAAAACGAAGATCCCTTGGGGTAGGTGTCTGAAGAAAAGTAGCGGAAAAAGAATATCATGTTGTAATTAAGTTTTGTACTTTTATTCTTGAAGTAGTCTATAATAAAATACATCACAACCAAAAAATAAGCGTTAAGTACAATATTAATTATTATTCTCGACAATACTACCCTAGAATAAGTTATGGGCCCAAAATAAAACTGATTCCAGACTAAATTGTTGTCTTAAGTATCATGAGTATGTAAGAGAATAACATTGAATAGAAAATGGCGCAAGCAAAATTCTTCATCTTTATCGAGAGAACTACGATACATGGAAGTTTAGAATGTAAACTTTTTAGATCTGAGAGTAACTAGAAAGGTAGAATGTATATCGAATTTAAAAAAGGTGGAGATGTCTAAATCTAAAATAGTACTAATGATAGATCCAACGAATTATGCGCACATCCAAGATACAAAGGCTGCTGAGGATGCTTGGGATAATTGCAGACCGCATTTGAACACTCAGGCTTAACAAGAAAAGTTGGGTTATTAAGAAAGCTAGTGACTACCCAATTAAGTAGTCGCGATTCAGTTGAAGATTATGTTAATACCATAATAACAGCTGCACAAAAGCTGAGTGAACTTGGAATCAAGTAATAAATGAAGAATGGATTGAAACTCTGCCATTAGCCGGATTGCTACAAGAATATAGACCAATGATAGTTTAGAGCGTTCAGGTACTTCAATTACTTGAGATTCGATTCAAATGGAACTTCTACAAAATGTTACGGTTAAGTAACTAGTGTCACTTGATTCGACAAGCGAGGAAAGGAACCTGGGAGCTTACTATAGCAAGAAGTAGTAAGACTTTAGTGGAATTGATATTTGAAACTGGCGCCATTCTAGTAACGACTTCTAAGCACGTTGATTGGCTCTGTATAAAGAAAATGGCGAGGAGTTAATTTGATCTTGTAATTAAACTTTCCACTTCTGCCCTTAGAAAGATACGAAAGTTTGGAAAAAAATGGAATCATAAATGGAATAAATTCTTTCATTACCAGAGAACTTTACATTCGTTTTTTATTTAAAATTCTACCAAGAATTGAACAAAAGAATGAACTAAATCATGAAATGGTTGAAAACGTTTACGTTGAACTTGAAGTCTTCGATGAATACTTTGGTCTCATTGATAGCAGAAATTGAATTTTTATAGTTTCATGAACTTAGGTTATGATTTATTTATTTATCAGAAAAGGCGTAGGTGGATACAATGACACAAAACTTGTCCTGACGTAACAGAAGCGTAAGAACTTCCGATTGGTAGAATGATATTGTTGACTTACATTCTACCAATTTGGGTCGCAGCATGCTTCGCGCCATATGTGCACCTGTGACGTCGGAACAAGTTTTGTGTCAGCCTGTATGCGCATATTATTTCTGAAGTTTTACTTATTTTTAATTTTTATTTAAACCCTTTATTGGACAAAGAGAAGCTGTTTCTAAATGTAACCAGAAATTGTTGTTACAAGTTAACACTAATAAACTGCTCTTTCTCCTTGATAATTTTCAATTAATCAAGCATGAACCTGGATGATTGATCCAATATTTCTAGTAGATAATAACAAAACAAAAAAACTTAAAAACAGTTCATACATATTTTTAGCATAACACTCTCGATATTACAAGAAAAGCTATGAACATAAAAATGGTTCCCGGTGAAAAGTTGAAAGCTGTATTTTTATTTGATTAAAAACAATCCAAGTAAAGAGACAAATTATAAAAAGTCCCTATGAGCTGCACAAAGTTTCATAGAAATAACTCTCTGATACCTTTAAGCTGAAGTCCCATAAATACGGTTTTAAATGTCAAAACTGAATGCTAGCATTAAAATGGAAATATGAAATGCAAACAAAGAAAGGATTACAAATGTACAAACTTATACTGGAAATACCTGAGCTTACGTTGGTAGAAAATATATTGCTCAGTTTATACGTATGCATATAAAAGCTTTTTTATCTTTATATTTCTCTTTTCTTTAGAATTTAAAAATATCTTCTGTGAGTGGGGCCTTCAAGTTCTATTTTGTTACAGACTCCAAGGATCTATAACGCGCCAATGTACCTATACGAGGTGAGGCAGCTAAATTGTTAGAGTGATAATGCCTAAACAATCGTGGGTACAAAAAAATCTTACAGATGAAAATTAGTAATACTTAGCATTCGGTTAAATATTAACAACAATCACAGTTCAGAATGAGTATTCACTGAAGACATTAATTGTGGGAAATCTTTCTATATTTTGATATCTATTGGTTATAATATCTAAAAATTAATTTTTGATAATTATTAAATTAATTATTAACAATACTTGTTGAAGCAATTCTGGAGAATTTGACTTTGCTGTAATATCGATATTTCGTGAATTATTTTTTCGATGGATCCAACAAGGCCTTGAATCGACCGTCATGTCACGTGGTTATTGTTTACACTTCCCCTTCTCAACTTCGAGAGGCACAAGCGAGCCGTAGCCGCGACTCACGCAGGTATACGAGGCGGTGAGAATTCATTCTTCAATGATCCTTCGGTCGGTACGGATCCCGCGATCGCGTGTGCGTGTCTCGTGTCCGTCATATTTATTTCTGCGTCTAATTACTAACATTTTCCCGAAAACGAAGCGTCAAACGAAAAAATGTTATTCTTTTTTCTCGACTCATTTTTATATGTAGTATCATCCTCTGCTCCATCGTACCACGCCACACCTTGTATAATGTACCATAATGAACCTAAATAAACGGTTTTCCATAAAAGCTTTACAATTGTATGCTTTAATAACAACATATAATGTAATTCATATGTATTTTTTTTCCAACAAAAAAAAAAATCGAATATAATCCATATTATAATCTATCAACTACTCGAAAGTAGATTAAAATTGGAGAGGGCAAGTTGGGTGCTACCCTTGTTGGAGAATCATTCCAATTCGATAGTTTCGCAGCGCAGCGCGCAACTCCGAAACGATGACGCACGAATGCATATGTACTTTTGTCATGGTCGTCGAAACAGCGTCGTAACGTCGCGATAAGGGGGATAAGTAAAGGTTGACAAGACAAGGAGTAGAAGAGACGAGATACGTTTTTATCCGCGGGACGATTAACGCGTTCGCTGTTCAAACAATTTTTCGAGGCTATTTCATTTTGTCAACTCGTACTTTCCGTACTTCTAGACCATTTTAGGGACGAATGTTTTAGGTCTAAATAGAAAATTGTATTTTTTATCCCCCAGATTTTATATGTTAACGATATCATATCTATTTTGTAACATCCACGATTAAATATGTTTAGTGTCTGTTATGCAACCAGCATCCTAAAATATTTCATGTTTCACCCAGAGGGAATCATTCTGCATAGTTAAGAAAGAATTCCAATATATTTAGCAGTTTTATAATAATTATGAATCACTGACGATAAATTATTTACTATTTTCTGCCGTACTTGGACTATATTTAATTTTAAGTTATATTTGTTCATGTACAGTTGTATTAATAAGAAATTACACTTAGAAGTTACGTATCAAATTTTGTTTAAATACTATTCAATAACAGAAAATTTATTATTTTATAACGGTAAACATATTCCAAGAAGACTCACGTAAGACTTTTACTGCAATTTTTGGGGACAATTATTGCGACAGAATTAATTTGGTTGACAAACCAAATTTTTTGCTCCTTATTTTATGCAATTATGGGATACAATATAATGAAAAGTGTACAAAAAAACATGTACAATGTATGTAAAATCTATTCCATAAGTTAATATAATAATATTAATATCACTTTTTGTTTAAGTGTATCATAAATGCATAAAATCCGCAAGTTTACTTATTGCAAAAATATAATTGTATGTACGATATAATAGATATACGATGACCTCTGTAGTTTTAGTGTTGTGAAAAAGAAAAATACGAATTTTTCATGATAAAGATTTAGAAAATGAAAAATATAAATTTTCAGCAGCCAAGGACAATATAAAGCATAATTGAAGAAAATCTGATAGAAGACCACCAAAAAATGTTTCCTTATAGAGGGGTTTTATCAATAACTACGAGAAACACTGATTTAAATGTTAACCTCTTGAAGGATATTAACACAAACGTGTACGTTTGGTTTTATATGAAAATTGTTGTTACTTACGATCACACTACCTTTTAGAATTAAAAAATGAATAATATTTAAGTGAGACAGCATACTTGTATATCAAAATCAATTCGCAGATAAAAATTGACTGATTATCGGTTTATGTGTATTCGATTAAAGCATAACAACAAACCCCATTTAAAATTCGCCCCTCGTGAGGTTAAGGTGTTAGTCGCAGTCAGGAAGAGGAAAAACGACATTTCTTTGTGATTTTTTTTAGTTATTAAATAATAATTTGCATAAGTAATAATTAAGTATATTATAAAACATGCGTTAAAGGACTAAAAAACATTTTTTGTTTTAAGAAACGTTTAATTTATATCGTCATAACAGCCGATGACGTAGACGATGATCTAAAAACAAACATAGGTTTGCGGTGAGCAAGATTTCTCTACATTGGTTTACCTGAAAACAAAAATAAAGGTAGATTTGGAGAATATATTAGTCTAGCGGGTCCCTGAACGAAGAATTTTGAAAAAAATTAATTTAAAACAAGATGGCGTACATTTGAAGTTGATTTTCAATTTTTTCACTAAAATTAAGCGATTCAATACAGGATAAAAAAAGAGTACACGAGAAAATAAAAAATTCTTGGATCAGGGACCCGTTAGTCTAATATATTTTCTAAATCTACCTTTAGTTTTGTTTTCAGGTGCACCAGTTCGAAGAAATGTTGCTCACCGCAAACCAAGTGGCCACTCACGCCATCGCCTGTTATGACGAAATGAATTAACCTTTTTTTAAAACAAAAATTTGTTTATAGTTCTGAAAGATATATTTTGTCATATATTTAAATTTCATTAATAAACATTATTATTTAATACCGTAAAAAAACACACAAGAAACTGTCCGTTTCCATTTTTCTGACTGCAACTAAACCCTTAAGCAACGCGAGTGGAACTTGGCGCAGAAATTCGACTAAAGGTCCGCAAACCTGTAAAATGGTAATTCGAGCATGGCGCACGCGGCGAAAGGAAATAAGCATCACGGTTATGATCGTTATCTAATAACGAGATATGCGGCTTAAAACAGGCGTGCGAGGCGTTTCTTTCCCCCCTCAGATTTCGTGTCTCCGCGTAACGATATCAACGGCAGCGCTTGCATTTCCAAGCAATACAATTGCAGCCATCGATTCGAACAGAAACTAGATACGTATGATTATTCGCCGGACAGGAGTATTATGGCTCGCGTGTTGATAACGGTACGACAATAGGCGCGGTTTCCAGCTCGTATGCGGATGGATCCGAGAAAAGGTGCGCGTCGAGGTGGCGAACAGTTCGATTGCGATCCGAACGGAAGCGGACCGATGGAATTCAACCGTTTCTACAGGGTGTAGCAGGACGGGTGGTACAACCCAACAGGGGGTGATACTACATGTAAAAATAATTCGAAAAAAAGGAATAACATTTTTTCGTTTGACGCTTCGTTTTCGAG
>NW_026531582.1:0-1412 GCF_026283585.1 Hylaeus volcanicus | reverse complement strand
CAAATTTTTACGAATATTAATTGGAGAAATTGTATCATAAATACTAGCAAGAGCAAATTTTCATAAATATTAGGTGCAATAAATTATCATACGTTTGAAAATGTTGGAGCAGGATCATCAAGAATTCACCGCGATGAGACGCCTAAACCCAAATACGATATAATATTCGTCTCCACTCACTTTCCACCGATTCCCAATTCACACTTCCGCCGTGTAACATTCATTAACGTCCGAGAGAGGTTCATTCATTTCAGAGGTAGAAGGGTGCTCCAAAACAGTTGAGAGCTAGATTCGGAGAACGTCGAAAGAAAAGAAAAAAAAAGTAGTGTCGGGAAGGATTCCACGAAGTGTCCTTCCCTCGAAAGGAACAGCGTACCTTCTAGGGAACAGAGTTTTGCACTAGGAAATGCACAGGTAATTTAAAAGGTTAGAGACCTTCGGGGAGGTTAGCTTGCTACCTTCAAAGGAAGGGGGCCAACCGCCGCGCCGGCGTCAGCGTTAGAAAGTTCATCTCGGTCGCTGTTTGCTTTAACGCCTTGGCGACTCGTCCGCAGTTATCCAAACGAACGGAAAGCCACTCACGAGAGCACCTGTGGAGCTTGGGCGTTGCTTTTGTTCTTCCAACCTCTGTCTTTCTCCTTCCCTTCCTCGCTGGTATCCCGGTGGCCCTCTGCTTCTACCTACCTGTTGTGTTACTTATGCCTGAGCGGCCGATCATTCGGAACACGGGTCACTTTAAAGGGATTAGCACAATTTTCGACTCGGATTCCAGCCTCCAGGCATCGCCTAGTCGCTCCTAGCCAAGTGAAAATTAAGACGCGTCACGGTTCCGACGTGAGAAAATTACAGGTCCACGTTTTCGAGAAAATCTTGGCCGCGGTTCGCTCGCGTTGTCCAATGGACGGACGTACTAATTTGCGGCTCTTAAAGTCTGCTCCTGGAACGTTGCTTCGGACGACACGGAACTCCTATTTGGGAACTCGTGAAAGCGTGGGATTTTGATGGATCGCGGCCTCGCCGGGATCGACGTACGAATCCGATCGTCTTTTGCCGCCCGCTTCTGTTTGCATAAGTGGATGACGCTGCTGAATATTTAGCATCGGGTAAGCCAGTGGACCCCTCATTTTTGCTTCGAGGGCCGATGCGGAGACGTGGATTCCCTACGGAGGTTCGTTCCGAAGAAACTTGAGAATTAATCTTAGCTGTTATATACGAAGAGCCGGGGGTTTTGAAAATATTAGGAAATTTTCATTTTGATTGAAGATAGGCATTGGAACTTGGTATGCACGTGTCGTAAGTAGGCTGCGGGTGTTTATGCGTTTATGAATGCAAACTGAATAAAATTTTCATAAATACTGGTTAGAGCAAATTTTTACGAATATTAATTGGAGAAATTGTATCATAAATACTAG
>NW_026531581.1:0-1007 GCF_026283585.1 Hylaeus volcanicus | reverse complement strand
GAAGAAATGAAGAAATTCGAAATTAAGACCTGAAGAAATGAAGAAATTCGAAATTAAGACCTGAAGAAATGAAGAAATGAAGTAATGAAGAAATGAAGAAATGAAGAAATGAAGAAATGAAGAAATGAAGAAATGAAGAAATGAAGAAATGAAGAAATGAAGAAATGAATAAATGAAGAAATGAAGAAATAAGGAATTGTAGAGATGAAGAGATGAAGAAATAAGGACTAAACACATGAAGAAATGAAGAAACGGTAACTATATCGATTTTTCGGCTGCCAAGCTAGAGGAACGTGGCTCCGGTATCCTTCCCTGCACCTTTGTTGCACCGTTCCAGGCACGGGTGCCGTGTGTCCGACACATGGCGAAGACAGTGCACACCGCGTCGCAAACATTGTGAGAAGCGATCTGTCGGCGTTGCTCGTAAAGCCAGCGTTCGTAATGTGCCACGGTCGAGACCCGTGGTTGAGAGAGACACTTGGCGCGCAACACGTGGACAATAATGTCAAAGGAACCCACGGGAAGACATTGTCACGCAACGCTGATATTTCAAGTATACGGTTAAAAATGCTTTCGCGAATGGAAATGCTCCGTTTTGATGTTTTATGAGCAGGAAGATGGAAAATGATGTATTTCATCCGTCGTTAGTCGGGCGTATAAATGGCTGCGTGTTGCATTCAGGGTTATTCGAACGACAAATAGATTGTGTTTGTTTGTGATGAGGAATGGAAATTGAAGTACGTTGGTATTGGAGTGATGAGTACGTGAAGAATGAAAGAAATGGAAAGAAATACATGGAAGTATTGAGGAGCCCCGGAATTAGGACGTGAAGAAATGAAGAAATAGCAAAGAAACACATGGAAGTATTAAGAAGCCCCGGAATTAGGACGTGAAGAAATGAAGAAATAGCGATTAAATGCATGAAGAAATGATGGAAGAGTGACTAAACACGTGAAGAAGTGAAGAAACTCGAAATTAAGACCTGAAGAAATGAAGAAATGCCAAGT
>NW_026531580.1:0-1368 GCF_026283585.1 Hylaeus volcanicus | reverse complement strand
ATTTCAAAATGCCAGCGGTGTATTGCTTTCTTAAATTTCATTTCACAGTGCCAACGGCGTATTGCTCTCTTAAATTTCATTTCACAGTGACAGCTGCGTATTGTTTTCTTAAATTTTATTTCAAAATGCCAGCGGTGTATTGCTTTCTTCAATTTCATTTCACAGTTCAGGGGCATATTGATTTCTTAAATTTCATTTCACAGTGCCAGCGGCGCAATGCTTTCTTAAATTATTTTTCAAAATGCCAGCGGTGTAATGCTTTCTTAAATTTTATTTCAAACTGCCAGCGGCGTAATGCTTTCTTAAATTTCATTTCATCGTGCCAGCGGCGTAATGCTTTCTTAAATTTTATTTTCAAAATGACAGCGGCGTAATGCTTACTTAAATTTTGTTTCAAACTGCCACCGGCGTATTGCATTTTAAATTTCACTTCACAGTGCCAGGGGCGTAATGCTTTCTTAAATTTCATTTCTCAGAGCCAGCGGCGTAATGCTTTCTTAAATTTTATTTCAAAGTGAACGCGGCGTATTGCATTCTTAAATTTCATTTCGCAGTGCCAGCGGCGTAAAGAATTCTTAAATATTATTTCAGAATTCCAGCGGCGTATTATTTTCTTCAATATCAATTAAATTTTATTTCAAACTGCCAGGGGCGTAATGCTTTCTTAAATATTATTTCAAAGTGCCAGCGGCGTAATGCTTTCTTTAATTTTATTTCAAAATGCCAGCGGTGTATTACTTTCTTAAATTTCATTTCACAGTGCCAGCGGCGTATTGCTTTCTTAAATTTCATTTCACAGTGCCAGCGGCGTAATGCTTTCTTAAATTTTATTTCAAAATGAAAGCGGTGTAATGCTTTCTTAAATTTTATTTCAAACTGCCAGCGGCATATTTATGGTCTAATGTTTATTTCAAAATGCCAACGGCGTATTGCTCTCTTAAATTTCATTTCACAGTGACAGCTGCGTATTGTTTTCTTAAATTTTAGTTCAAGATGCCAGCGGTGTATTGCTTTCTTAAATTTCATTTCACAGTGCCAGTGGCGTATTTTTTTCTTAAATTTTAATTCAAAGTGCCAGCGGCGTATAGTTTTCTTCAATTTCATTTCACAGTGCCAGCGGCGTAATGCTATCTTAAATTTCGTTTCAAAATGCCAGCGGCGTAATTCTTACTTAAATTTTATTTCAAAGTACAAGCGGCGTGTTGCTTTGTTAAATTTCATTTCAAAATGCCAGCGGTGTATTGCTTTCTTAAATTTCATTTCACAGTGCCAACGGCGTATTGCTCTCTTAAATTTCATTTCACAGTGACAGCTGCGTATTGTTTTCTTAAATTTTATTTCAAAATGCCAGCGGTGTATTGCTTTCTT
>NW_026531579.1:0-1517 GCF_026283585.1 Hylaeus volcanicus | reverse complement strand
ACACACACACACACACACACACACACACACACACACACACACACACAAAAAAAGAAATTGTCCGTTTCCATTTTCCTGACTGCGACTAACTCCTTAACTTTTAAGAATCAGAAATGTATAGAAGTTAAGATGCGTTCGCAAGTTGTTGACGCTGTTCTTCTGTGGCGCTTGAATTCTATTTTTCTTTTGTAATCGTGTGCCTCAAAGAGTTCAACCGAATAAATGAAGTTAGTGTTGTTTCGCGGTAGAAAATTCTATTGTCAAGGTGTATCGATGAATTTTCGTTTGTCTGTTCAGCGTGAATCGGATGAACGATCGCTTTCACCGAGACCGTGATTCCCAATGATGCAACGTCAAGCGATGAACGGGAAAAGCGATGTTTAACGCGGAGAAAATTGCGTCTCGCACGGAGAAGAAAGAATATCCAGCGAATCACTGGAAGCCGGCCAACTAGAGCGGAAACGGTGAACGCAAAGGCCGACAGACAGAGACGATCGCCGGCAACCTTCCAAAGCCTTTCGATTCTCGAACGAAACGGGGGAAAAGCACAGGTACTGTGTACTATCTGTAAAAATGCTGCGCCGAATGCACACGAATGGAAAATTGCACCGACAAGCAATCTTGACTCCTCGCGGTGGTATTTGCCGCAGGCATGTTCAATCAATTGTTGCCATTAAAAATCTAACCAATAAAGCCTGGAAACGACCGCCTGACATTGGACAATTTCAATTACCCACTTACATTCTTTTATAATTGAATGAAATAAAATACTCTGCTAGATTCTTCTTCCTCCTTTATACGTTCTTTTTCCACGAATGTTTATGGTAAATAAAAGTATTTAAGCTTTATGTTATGCATAGAATCACCGGAAAAAGATATCCATACACCACGATGCATTTAGTTTAGGTAACGATAATTTTGTATACGTAATGGCTAGGTGAAAAATGAATCGCAATAAAAGCCTAGATATACAGAAGTAAAAATTTCAAACGAGAGAAGGAAACTGAAATTTCTTTTTGGTATCGAACTATATCTCTATTGTGATCCATTTATATTATCGATATTTTTTTTAATGCGCACGGTAACAAAGAAATCGAGTAAACCGTGCTTTCCGCCATGGAACACGTGCTCCACGTTTCGAGTTTTGTCTCGTGAAAACCAACTGTACGCTGAACCGGTTCTTGGTTTGCACTCCTTGGACCTACTCAAAATGAGACGACAAACGTCCAGACAGGGATGGGCAAGGGACCTTCTCTTTCTACCTGCTCCAAAGATCCCAGCTCCAGCTGGAAATGTTTTTCAAGTTGGGCAGCTGCCGGGTTTAACGCGGGGATGAAGAGACTCGCCGATTTTCGTTGTTATTCGAAATGTTATTCCAAAAATCAACTCATTACAGCAAGTTAGACGTAAAGTTCGTTCTAACGAATAATTAAATTACTAATTGTTTATCGTGAAATATTCCACTCTGTGAATTAAACTGTAATTATCATTCTACGAGTAAGGAACGTTGTTTATTT
>NW_026531578.1:0-1181 GCF_026283585.1 Hylaeus volcanicus | reverse complement strand
CGGTAGCATAATACTACTAAATAACATTTCTGGATGCACCATTATCAAATACCACGTGTCGAAGTTAGAGTAGCATGAAATGTTAATAATTATTTAATTATTAAAGTAAAATACTTTGACACGATATGTAATATGCAAAATTTTGCCCAATAAATATTTCGACACTTCTGAGTAAACTATATATTATGTAATATGCAATCAATCCGTTATTGTGTCATTAATATGTAGAAACTATAGTATGAAATGAAATTGTAAAATAAATATTACTTTTAGTAACATTGTTACATTAATGATGAGTGTAAAAATTGGTGGAAGATGATGCCGACAATGTTGTCTACCTTAGCTCGTAGAGTTAGTATAAAAAAGGTAAGAGCATCAGACTCAGTTTTGATTTATTTTACGTATTACATACGTATTATTAAAATAATATAGAACAACCCAGAAACAAAAGGTTTTTTTTTATGGAAATTATGGATTTACCCGTCCAAAGCATATTCTACAATTCACAAAAGGGCTGCTATAAGTGGCAATATGAAAAGGCTGAATTTAGAAAACAAAACAAAATTTTAAAAATAGTAAATGAAAGTGATACAACAGAATTATCCAAGTAAGTAGTTTATAGTGACTCTATACTTTATAGCTTTATGATGTTTAATTATTTATAATGTAAATTACTGTTAAATAGATACATTAAACAATTATATGCCAAATCGATAATATCACATCGCAACACATTCGGACCTCTCAATAGTCGTTTCCGCTAGATAAATGTTCAAACTAGAGCGCAAGCTCCTATAGGTAGTCTACTTTTGCTTTTTTTGTGTCATAATTAATAATATTCACCAGTACTTCGCGATCAAAAGAAGCAATATGGTGGTGCGACAGTGCTGCCACGTTGTCTAAGCTAACATACGCTGCTGAATATTGAGAGGTCTCAAATTTGCATTGTCGAGACAAAAATAGGACAATGCGCAAGCCCTTGCATCCTGTCCAGGATTATCATGTTACACGTAAATATAGTTCCGGCATTTGTCGCTACAAGCGCTCATAACTGTTTCCGCATATAGAGACACTCAGGCAGAAACACATAGCAAAGAAGACACATGCCATCGGTAAGTTAAGCTTTATAAACAAGCGAGACGTCAACAACAATGTATCGTTGGTGCGAGCAGCCGTCCGAG
>NW_026531577.1:0-1546 GCF_026283585.1 Hylaeus volcanicus | reverse complement strand
GTAATTAAATTCAAATACAACGCAAAACAAATATGAACACTCTATTATACAATTTTGAACTTGATGTTACGGTTACACAAAGGACATGGACAAATTAATAGTTTTCGTTGCATATAAATGCGAGCAATTTGAAAAGAAAGATGTGAAGCTCGTATGCATACTTCTATCATTTTTCGGTATTCAATTTTCTGTAAAAATTCGCTGGGCCACGTGTGAAGGCACTCGCGCGCCACCTATTGTACTTCTGCGTCGGAATGAAATTTCGAAAAATTTTAAATATGCAAAAGGAATCCTTTTAATGAAATTTTATTGTTACACTGCTTCTACTATTATTCGAAGAATTTTATTCGGTTCCGTGTCCACTCAAACAATACAATTTTATAGTTTCGTGGAAACCGTCACATTTTTTTGCTAAGGTCTGTATAATATGCTAGACGCCGTTTCAAATATATTGTTTGAATTTTCTATCAAACATCACTATGACACTCTCTATCAATCTGTAACTATCCAAAACAATACATTTTCTATTGAATATTTTATCATTTTTACTTCAATTGTCCTTGTATCTATTTTTTAGTTATTAATCTCAGAACAGACGATCACATATTACAATATTCAGCAAAAATGTCTTTTACACCAAAGAGAAAATATATGTATATACTGCTTTAACAGTTTAGTAAATATTTTTTACCGTATTCACGGAGGAAAAATGAAAATTTATTTTCGTTACATAATCTAAAGAGTAACGTGATAGACTAGTATGATTCAAATGGCCAAAAATGGGAAAAAAAGATAACTTTTTGGTGACGATATTTTAAGCTATTTTGAAAGAAGATAAATTTTTGTGGGATTAAACGCAATTCGAATGTAAGAGGAAAAAATGTACGGGAAACGTTTTCTGAAACATCAAATGTCATTTATGTGAGTGCCGGGCAGCGGTAAATGACAGTTCGTGTGAAAGATCGAAACCATTAAAAACACTTTCACATGAACTTATTTTTCGTTGAGACTCCTACATATGGGGGCTCGTCCGGGATGGGGGGTTACAGCGGCAGAGGACCGGCCAGTCACGATGAACAACAATGCCACGCGAAGAACGGTGGAGCGGCAACAATGAGGCGTTGAGAGAGAACACCGTTCCAGAAAGAGAGAGGGGAGTACACTCGCGAAAGAGAGCGCACTGCTGTTAAGACGCAAAACCCGAGAGAGAAAGAGAGAGGGGAGTACACTCGCGAAAGAGGGCGCGGCGCGCACTGTTGTCGAGACGCGAAACCCGAGAAAACGGACATTCGGCCTAGTTAGGTAGCTTTCAGCTTGTGTAATTAAATTCAAATACAACGCAAAACAAATATGAACACTCTATTATACAATTTTGAACTTGATGTTACGGTTACACAAAGGACATGGACAAATTAATAGTTTTCGTTGCATATAAATGCGAGCAATTTGAAAAGAAAGATGTGAAGCTCGTATGCATACTTCTATCATTTTTCGGTATTCAATTTTCTGTAAAAATTCGCTGGGCCACGTGTGAAGGCACTCGCGC
>NW_026531576.1:0-2275 GCF_026283585.1 Hylaeus volcanicus | reverse complement strand
CCTTGTAAATATGAAGCTATTTATGGTGAAGCTTCTTGAAATTTAGTTAATCGTTTACTTTTATTTTTACCAGAATTATTGAGAAGCAACGAAGAAAATCGATACGGTCTCCGAGATCTCCAGGGATCTTGGAGCCGTCCCGCAATTAATTATAGGAAGATGGTCGGTAATTAACGGTAACCTGGACCGGGATAACGTTCATACGGCACGCTTGATGCGGAATATACGAGGCTGCGGCTGACTCTTTATGGTGGAGTGTGCTCGTGACGTGAATTATTAGCCCTTCGGCCCTAGGGCGAGCCCACGGGGGTAGGTTCCTGCACGGGCGTGGCCTCGCGAGGGTGGCGGGCGTGGCCAGGACACGCCATCCCACGACAAACTTCTCGCCATCCTCTTCGAACAGGCATACACGTACAATTGAGTCCATTTATTAAGAAGGTATTTTCATTTCCTAGAACATTTTAAGAAATTTTGGTCAGAGATGCGTGAAAAGCTTTTTTGAATCATTTTGTTTCGTCGTGAGTTGTATTTATTTAACGATGGTGGTATTTATTTAAATTATCGATTGAGAATTAATTTTATTCAAATTCCATGACAATGGGATTTTAAAAACAGTATAATTGCAAGGAGTAAATTATTGTAGGACCTATTCAAGTTCATTCTTAAGAAATTTTGTTGAGAGAAGCGAAGAAAGCTTTTTTGAATAATTTTGTTTCATTGTAAAGCCAAGACGATTCCGTTTATTTAATTCAACGATTGAAAACTACTTTAATCTTATTATTTGAAAATTGAATTCTACAAACACTCTAACTACAAGAAATAAATTATTACAGGACCTGGTGAATTACTACAATATTTTGTTGCTGAATGCATCGTTACAAATTGTTACAATCGTGATTTACAATCTACCGGAGAACGTTGGAAGCAGAGTGGAATTGAAATTGGCCAGCTGAGACCGCGCCGAATATTTTCATTCTCGTCAATCGATATCATCTTTTGTCATTTATTATCTCCCCTCCGAGCGAGACTGCAACAATGGAGCCGTATAATTAACTGGTCTGACAATTATGTAACGTATCGACTCGCGAACAGTTTCGACGTGTAATGGTTATTCGCGCGTTCTCGTTCCGTCGCTAGGGAAATTATTCCTCCGCAGCGTTTGCTTCGTTTCATATTCGAAATCGGTAATTAAATAAACGTTTCACTTTGTATTTAATAAAATAGATATAGAACGATCTCTATTTAATCATGAAAAATATAAACAAGAAAATCTGGTGAAAATGAACTAGATATAACAGAAACAAAGCTACGATACGTTTTCGTGAAAGACGCACACAGGTCTGAAGATAGATAGAGACCTATTGATTTTTGGAGGTCAGCTTTTTGCTTAATACATTGTGTAACATATTTTTGCATCGACTAAATAATATAATGTTATTCAAACATTGTATTAATATTATTAATTATTATTCTACGCCCCTCCCAAGTTTGACAATCTCTTATATCTCCTAGCAAAATACTTGAAATGAAGTTGATACATATTATCAACTTAACTTTGACAATCCTATGCATAATTCGTGGAATTAGACCTGTAACGCAATGAGTATTTACTTATTTACTTATTTATTTATTTATTAGTAGAAGAACGATTGTAATAGTTCTGGAAAGAAGCTCCAAGAGGACCTCCCCTAATTTCTCGAGTGGTCATCGAGATAAAACCGATCGAAATCGCTCGGTGAACGTGAAAATCGGCGAAAGGGATCGACTTTGTCGCCGGCGGTCGATAGCTTGCCCCTAAAATTAGCCACAGTGACATATTGTAGAGTACGTCGAGGCCCCCTTCGAAAATCATCCCCCTGGCCGCCTATTAAGCACAAAAGCGGTGCCCTGGGAAAATCAACTGACGCGTAACTAAACGGTGTATCATTAATTCCGACGTGTATGTTTATATCGGCGGCGTTAAGCAGCGTGCAACGCGAGTTTGCACGGCCAATTTTCCGTCACGATAGCTCGTTTCGTTATTTTTATTTTCAATCTGTTGTTCTGTTGCTATTTTTAATTTTGTAACTCTGGTAAAAATTGATGGAATTGTATGAAATTTGGCAGGCTTCTTACTTATAGTAATAGGAAGAAACATAAATTATTTCAGATTTTTACCTCACTTATTTCCTTATCTATAGGCCTTGTAAATATAAAGGTATTTATGGTGAAGCTTCTTGAAATTTAGTTAATCGTTTACTTTAAATTTTGTAACTCTGGTAAAAATTGATGGAAT
>NW_026531575.1:0-1712 GCF_026283585.1 Hylaeus volcanicus | reverse complement strand
ATATGTAGGAGTCTCAACGAAAAATAAGTTCATGTGAAAGTGTTTTTAATGGTTTCGATCTTTCACACGAACTGTCATGTACCGCTGCCCGGCACTCACATAAATGACATTTGATGTTTCAGAAAACGTTTCCCGTACATTTTTTCCTCTTACATTCGAATTGCGTTTAATCCCACAAAAATTTATCTTCTTTCAAAATAGCTTAAAATATCGTCACCAAAAAGTTATCTTTTTTTCCCATTTTTGGCCATTTGAATCATACTAGTCTATCACGTTACTCTTTAGATTATGTAACGAAAATAAATTTTCATTTTTCCTCCGTGAATACGGTAAAAAATATTTACTAAACTGTTAAAGCAGTATATACATATATTTTCTCTTTGGTGTAAAAGAAATTTTTGCTGAATATTGTAATATGTGATCGTCTGTTCTGAGATTAATAACTAAAAAATAGATACAAGGACAATTGAAGTAAAAATGATAAAATATTCAATAGGAAATGTATTGTTTTGGATAGTTACAGATTGATAGAGAGTGTCATAGTGATGTTTGATAGAAAATTCAAACAATATATTTGAAACGGCGTCCAGCATATTATACAGACCTTAGCAAAAAAATGTGACGGTTTCCACGAAACTATAAAATTGTATTGTTTGAGTGGACACGGAACCGAATAAAATTCTTCGAATAATAGTAGAAGCAGTGTAACAATAAAATTTCATTAAAAGGATTCCTTTTGCATATTTAAAATTTTTCGAAATTTCATTCCGACGCAGAAGTACAATAGGTGGCGCGCGAGTGCCTTCACACGTGGCCCAGCGAATTTTTACAGAAAATTGAATACCGAAAAATGATAGAAGTATGCATACGAGCTTCACATCTTTCTTTTCAAATTGCTCGCATTTATATGCAACGAAAACTATTAATTTGTCCATGTCTTTTGTGTAACCGTAACATCAAGTTCAAAATTGTATAATAGAGTGTTCATATTTGTTTTGCGTTGTATTTGAATTTAATTACGCAAGCTGAAAGCTACCTAACTAGGCCGAATGTCCGTTTTCTCGGGTTTCGCGTCTCGACAACAGTGCGCGCCGCGCCCTCTTTCGCGAGTGTACTCCCCTCTCTCTTTCTCTCTCGGGTTTTGCGTCTCAACAGCAGTGCGCTCTCTTTCGCGAGTGTACTCCCCTCTCTCTTTCTGGAACGGTGTTCTCTCTCAACGCCTCATTGTTGCCCGCTCCACCGTTCTTCGCGTGGCATTGTTGTTCATCGTGACTGGCCGGTCCTCTGCCGCTGTAACCCCCCATCCCGGACGAGCCCCAATATGTAGGAGTCTCAACGAAAAATAAGTTCATGTGAAAGTGTTTTTAATGGTTTCGATCTTTCACACGAACTGTCATGTACCGCTGCCCGGCACTCACATAAATGACATTTGATGTTTCAGAAAACGTTTCCCGTACATTTTTTCCTCTTACATTCGAATTGCGTTTAATCCCACAAAAATTTATCTTCTTTCAAAATAGCTTAAAATATCGTCACCAAAAAGTTATCTTTTTTTCCCATTTTTGGCCATTTGAATCATACTAGTCTATCACGTTACTCTTTAGATTATGTAACGAAAATAAATTTTCATTTTTCCTCCGTGAATACGGTAAAAAATATTTACTAAACTGTTAAAGCAGTATATACATATATTTTCTCTTTGGTGTAAAAGA
>NW_026531574.1:0-1620 GCF_026283585.1 Hylaeus volcanicus | reverse complement strand
TTAAGAAAACAATACACCCCTGGCACTTTGAAATAAAATTTATGATATAAAATATAAGGAAGCAATACGCCGCTGGCACTGTGAAATGAAATTTAAGAAAGCGATACGCCGCTGGCATTTTGATATAAAATTTAAGAAAGCATTACGCCGCTGGCAGTTTGAAATAAAATTTAAGTAAGCATTACGCTGCTGGGACTGTGAAATGAAATTAAAGAAAGCATTACGCCGCTGGCATTTTGAAAATAGAATTTAAGAAAGCATTACGCCACTGCCAATTTGAAATAAAATTTATGATAGCTATACGACGCTGGCGCTTTGATATAAAATTTAAGGAAGCAATACGCCGCTGGCATTTTGAAATAAAATGTAAGAATGCACTACGCCGCTGGTAGTTTGAAATAAAATTTAAGAAAGCATTACGCCACTGGCACTGTGAAATGAAATTTAAGAAAGCAATACGCCGCTGGCATTTTGAAATAAAATTTAAGAAAGCATAACGCCGCTGGCAGTTTGAAATAAAATTTAAGTAAGCATTACGCTGCTGGGACTGTGAAATGAAATTAAAGAAAGCAATACGCCGCTGGCACTTTGTAATAAAATGTAAGAATGCACTACGCCGCTGGTAGTTTGAAATGAAATTTAAGAAAGCATTACGCCACTGGCACTGTGAAATGAAATTTAAGAAAGCAATACGCCGCTGGCATTTTGAAATAAAGTTTAAGAAAGCAATACGCCGCTGGTATTTTGAAATAAAATTTAAGAAAACATTACGCCGCTGGCATTGTGAAATTAAATTTAAGAAAGCAATAAGCCGCTGGAACTTTGAAATAAAATTTAAGAAAGCAGCACGCCGCTGGCAGTTTGAAATAAAATTTAAGAAAGCATTACGCCGCTGGCACTGTGAAATGAAATTAAAGAAAGCAATACGCCGCTGGCATTTTGAAATAAAATGTAAGAACGCACTACGCCGCTGGTAGTTTGACATAAAATTTAAGAAAGCATTACGTCGCTGGCACTGTGAAATGATATTTAAGAAAACAATACACCACTGGCACTTTGAAATAAAATTTATGATAGCAATACGACGCTGGCACTTTGATATAAAATTTAAGGAAGCAATACGCCGCTGGCAATTTAGAATTAAAATTTAAGAAAGCATTACGCCGCTGGCATTTTGAAAATAGAATTTAAGAAAGCATTACGCCACTGCCACTTTGAAATAAAATTTATGATAGCTATACGACGCTGGCGCTTTGATATAAAATTTAAGGAAGCAATGCGCCGCTGGCACCTTGGTATAAACTTTAGACAAGCCATATGCCGCTGGCAATTTGAAATAAAATTTAAGAAAGCATTACGCCGCTGGCATTTTGAAATAAAGTTTAAGAAAGCAATACGCCGCTGGTATTTTGAAATAAAATGTAAGAATGCACTACGCCGTTGGTAGTTTGAAATAAAATTTAAGAAAGCATTACGCCACTGGCATTTTGAAATAAAATTTAAGAAAGCATTACGCCGCTGGCAGTTTGAAATAAAATTTAAGTAAGCATTACGCTGCTGGGACTGTGAAATGAAATTAAAGAAAGCAATTCGCGGCTGGCATTTTGAAATAAAATGTAA
>NW_026531573.1:0-1569 GCF_026283585.1 Hylaeus volcanicus | reverse complement strand
GCAATACGCCGCTGGTAATTTGAATTAAATTTTAAGAATGCATTACGTTGCAGGCACTGTGAACTGAAATTTAAGAAAACAATACGCAGCTGGCACTGTGATATGAAATTTAAGAGAGCATTACGCACCTGGCACTGTGAAATGAAATTTAAGAAAGTAATTCGCCGTTGGCATTTTGAAATGAAATTTAAGAGAGCAATACGCCGCTGGCATTTTGAAATAAAATTTAAGAAAGCATTACGCCTCTGGCATTTTGAAATAACGTTTAAGAAAGCATTACGCCGCAGGCAGTTTGAAAATAAAATTCAAGGAAGCATTACGCCGCCGGCACTGTGAAATGAAATTTAAGAAAGAATTACGCCGCTGGCACTGCGAAATGAAATTAAAGAAAGCAATACGCCGCTGGCATTTTGAAATAAAATGTAAGAATGCACTACGCCGCTGGTAGTTTGAAATAAAATTTAAGAAAGCATTACGCCACTGGCACTTTGAAATGAAATTAAAGAAAGCATTACGCCGCTGGCATTTTGAAAATAAAATTCAAGGAAGCATTACGCCGCCGGCACTGTGAAATGAAATTTAAGAAAGAATTACGCCGCTGGCACTGTGAAATGAAATTTAAGAAAGCAATACGCCGCTGGCATTTTGAAATAAAGTTTAAGAAAGCAATACACCGCTGGTATTTTGAAATAAACTTTAGACAAGCCATATGCCGCTGGCAATTTGAAATAAAATTTAAGAAAGCATTACGCCACTGGCACTGTGAAATGAAATTTAAGAAAGCAATACGCCGCTGGCATTTTGAAATAAAGTTTAAGAAAGCAATACACCGCTGGTATTTTGAAATAAACTTTAGACAAGCCATATGCCGCTGGCAATTTGAAATAAAATTTAAGAAAGCATTACGCCGCTGGCATTTTGAAAATAAAATTCAAGGAAGCATTACGCCGCTGGCACTGTGAAATGAAATTTAAGAAAGAATTACGCCGCTGGCACTGTGAAATTAAATTTAAGAAAGCAATAAGCCGCTGGAACTATGAAATAAAATTTAAGAAAGCAGTACGCCGCTGGCAGTTTGAAATAAAATTTAAGAAAGAATTACGCCGCTGGCAATGTGAAATGAAATTAAAGAAAGAAATACGCCGCTGGCATTTTGAAATAAAATGTAAGAATGCACTACGCCGCTGGTAGTTTGACATAAAATTTAAGAAAGCATTACGTCGCTGGCACTGTGAAATGATATTTAAGAAAACAATACACCCCTGGCACTTTGAAATAAAATTTATGATAGCAATACGACGCTGGCACTTTGATATAAAATATAAGGAAGCAATACGCTGCTGGGAATGTGAAATGAAATTAAAGAAAGCATTACGCCGCTGGCATTTTGAAAATAGAATTTAAGAAAGCATTACGCCACTGCCAATTTGAAATAAAATTTATGATAGCTATACGACGCTGGCGCTTTGATATAAAATTTAAGGAAGCAATACGCCGCTGGCACCTTGGTATAAACTTTAGACAAGCCATATGACGCTGGCAATTCGAAATAAAATTTAAGAAAACATT
>NW_026531572.1:0-1966 GCF_026283585.1 Hylaeus volcanicus | reverse complement strand
TCATTTCACAGTGAGAGCGGCGTTATTCTTTCTTAAATATTATTTCACAGTGCCAGCGGCGTAATGCTTTCTTAAAGTTTATTTCAAAGTGCCAGCGGCATAATGAATTCTTACATTTTATTTTCAAAATGCCAGCGGCGTAATGCTTTCTTAAATTTTAATTCTAAATTGCCAGTGGCCTATTGTTTTCTTAAATTTTATTTCAAAGTGACAGCGGCGTAATTCTTTCTTAAATTTTACTTCAAAGTACAAGCCGCGTATTGCTTTCTTAAATATTATTTCAAAATGGCAGCGGCGTATTGCTTGTCTACAGTTTATTTCAAAATGCCAGCGGCGTAATGCCTTCTTAAATTTTATTTCAAAATGCCAGCGGCGTAATGCTTTCTTAAATTTTATTTTAAAGTGCCAGCGGTTTATTGCTTTCTTAAATTTCATTTCACAGTGCCAGGGGCGCAATGCTTTCTTAAATTTTATTTCAAACTGCCAGCGGCGTAATGCCATCTTAAATTTAATTTCAAAGTACCAGGGGTGTATTGCTTTCTTAAATTTAATTTCACAGTGCCAGCGGCGTAATGCTTTCTTAAATTTTATTTCAAAATGCCAGTGGCGTAATTCTTTCTTAAATTTTATTTCAAAGTACAAGCGGCGTATTGTTTTCTTAAATATTATTTCAAAATGGCAGCGGTGTATTGCTTTCTCGAATTGTATTTCAAAATGCCAGCGGCGTATTGCTTTCTTAAATTTTATTTAAAAGTACCAGCGGTTTATTGCTTTCTTAAATTTCATTTCACAGTGCCAGGGGCGTAATGCTTTCTTAAATTTTATTTCAAACTGCCAGCGGCGTAATGCTTTCTTAAATTCTATTTTCAAAATGCCAGCGGCGTAATGCTTTCTTAAATTTTAATTCTAAATTGCCAGCGGCGTATTGCTTTCTTAAATTTTATATCAAAGTGCCAGCGGCGTAATGCTTTCATAAATTTTATTTCAAAATGCCAGCGGCGTATTGCTTTCTTAAATTTCATTTCACAGTGCCAGTGGCGTAATGCTTTCTTAAATTTCATTACAAACCACCAGCGGCGTAGTGCATTCTTACATTTTATTTCAAAATGCCAGCGGCGTATTGCTTTCTTTAATTTCATTTCACAGTGCCAGCGGCGTAATGCTTTCTTAAATTCTATTTTCACAATGCCAGCGGCGTAATGCTTTCCTAAATATTATATCAAAATTCCAGCGTCGTATTGTTTTCTTCAATTTCATTTCACAGTACCAGCGGCGTAATTCTTTCTTAAATTGCATTTCAAAATGCTCACGGCGTAATGCTTTCATAAATTTTATTTCAAACTGCCAGCGGCGTATTGCTTTCTCAAATTTAATTTCACTGTGCCAGCGGCGTAATGCTTTCTCAAATTTTATTTCAAAATGCCAGTGGCGTAATTCTTTCTTAAATTTTATTTCAAAGTACAAGCGGCGTATTGCTTTCTTAAATATTAATTCAAAATGGCAGCGGTGTATTGCTTTCTCGAATTTTATTTCAAAATGCCAGCGGCGTATTGCTTTCTTAAATTTCATTTCACAGTGCCAGGGGCGTAATGCTTTCTTAAATTTTATTTCAAACTGCCAGCGGCGTAATGCTTTATAAATTCTATTTTCATAATTCCTGCGGCGTAATGCTTTCTTAAATTCTATTTTCAAAATGCCAGCGGCGTATTGCTTTCTTAAATTTCATGTCACAGTGCCAGTGGCGTAATGCTTTCTTAAATTTCATTTCAAACTACCAGCGGCGTAGTGCATTCTTACATTTTATTTCAAAGTGCCAGCGGCGTACTGCTTTCTTTAATTTCATTTCACAGTGCCAGCAGCGTAATGCTTTCTTAAATTTTATTTCAAACTGCCAGCGGCGTATTGCTTTCTCAAATTTAATTTCACAGTGCCAGCGGCGTAATGCTTTCTTAAATTTTATTTCAAA
>NW_026531571.1:0-1851 GCF_026283585.1 Hylaeus volcanicus | reverse complement strand
TGGCAATTCCAAATATTCTTGCATTTCCACAACAGCAATTCCTTCGATACATCCAAACAACAATTTCCACACCAAGAATTCGCGAGAATTCTGTCCATTTATGCTCGCAATTCCAGGAATTCACAAAGTTCTCCTGATTCAAGCCATCTCATATACTCTAAATCGTAACAATTTCCACCAATGCATGATCCTTAATCAGTTTCACCAAAGTAAACGTTGAAGACCCGTGAATATTCCACGTTTCTAATCTGATGTGACAGTTTGCTCGCTCGTGCGTCTAGGCGGAGGCAACGTGGCCCGGCTCGCCAAAGCGTGCAGGACAGGTTCGATAGGAGACGAATACACGAGACGTCGTACGCCTGCCGGGCCGCTACTCGCGTCGCACTTATATGCAACCGCGGCCGCATAATATAATGTACCAGTGGTACCGTGCAGCGTGCGCTTGTGACTGTGACAAGCAGTGGTACCACATTCCTAACACTAGCGCGCGCTCGACCCGCTCTCGTTGCGCGTTCTCCTTCTCCCCTTGTTCCCTCCCCCTCTTTGTCCCTCCCCCTTTTAACCCTGTCTCTCTCCCTATCACATTTTCCGCGTCGGCTGATCCTCATCCGTGCCAGAAACTAGAGAAAGATACGAACAAAGGAAGGGTTCGTGCAAAGGAGGCCCACTGCGCCAATGATTCCCATCTCGTCCCTGTATCCTCTTCCCGTACCGATGTTCCCCAAACAGGCGCTATTTCCTACAGAATTCGCGTTGAATCGCAATCACGGCGCTGGATTTCGAGGAATTCATAAAGTCGTCTTGGAGTATTTTGCCAGCAGTGGTCAGTATCGGAGGGCAGGAAGGGAATTCCAAAGCTCCACGGAACCTGAAATGTGAATTCCTGGAATCGCTGCCGCAGAATGATGGAATTCACGGAATTCTTGGTGTCAGGGAACCTAAAAAGCAAAACCCCAAGCTACGAGTGTTCGGACAACTCAGGCAAACACTGAACCGAGTGCGTTCTACCTGGAATTGCGGAACTTTGCGGGACCTTTCAGACCCGAAGAGACCGGTAGAGTATCGCCGTCCGAATTGAAGCATTGCAGGCGACGTGAACGCGGCCAGATTTGTACGATTAATATTAATGACGTTCCGTCGGCCACGCGACGTGTCTCTCGCTCGCGAACAGGTTCCCGCGGAATTTTTTCCGGTGAAATGGTGAGCGCGGCGAACAGTGATAACGCGTGTCTCACCCGGGAATCCAAGGACTCGTGCCGCGGATTTCTGAGAACCGTGGAAAGTAAGGTCGTCGTGCTACACTTGTTCCCATCCCGCGATCCTGTGGCCGCACTAACGTCTCACTGTTGCGAGTAGGTAAGCGAGAGAGGCTTGTCAAACTTTATGACTCGGACCCAACTGACCGTGTGACTCGAGCTGGTAGTGCTCGAATATCGTAAATAATCTGGAGAATGTTTCGAGGAACTTTCGATTGTACCGCAACAGTTGAGATTCGAGATGTATTATCATTGAAAATTCGATCACTCGGAGCAATTACATGAATTCGATGTAGACAATCCTCATTCGTGGTAAATTCGTCACAATTTATCCCATGAATTCTAGGAAAGCGCGATTTTTGACGGTTTACAAAGATTCGGAGAGATTTTAGGCGTTTCATCTTGGGAATTTCAATATTCTTGCATTCCTGCGATAGGAATTCTTTCAATATGTACGAACAAGAATTCTCACACCAAGAATTCCCGAGAATTCTATCCATTCATGCTCAGAATTCCAGGAATTCACAATTTTCGATGATTTCTTGATATTCAGTAAGATTTGACGAATTCTCCCTTGGCAATTCCAAATATTCTT
>NW_026531570.1:0-4966 GCF_026283585.1 Hylaeus volcanicus | reverse complement strand
TTCTTGCATTCCTCCAATAGGAATTCCTTCAATCTATACAAACTGCAGTTGCGATACCACAAATTCCCACAATGTCTAAGCATTCAGAGAGATGTTAATTGTAAAAACTCCATACCGTTGTTTGCACCCTAGCGTCGAATCTCGACAAAATATCGGAATTGCAACGCTCTCCAGCGTCCCCGAACGTCGACACGCGGCACGGATGAACAAATAACAAGTACCGCGATCCGCTCGTTTCGATAATCCAGTTTTCAATTTGAAGAATGACAGAGGAATGGCACGCGAGGGGGGGGGTTGGGAGGCTGGGGATAGCATGCGCATCCACCTGAACGAAAAAGGGGCGACAAGACGACCGACAGGAAATAAAAGCACGATTCCTCTGGTAGAAGGAACCCTCCCCATCCCCATCCCTCCCTCCCTCCCGCCCTCCCGCCCCGCCATTCTGAGTTTCTGCGCGGACAAGAGCACGGAGGCGAAAATAAAAATTCAACAGGCAGGAAGGAGACAAACTGACGTGGACTGGAGACGAGCAAAACGAGATAATAAGGGAACAGGGACCGGCAGAAAAATCGAATTGAAATAAAAGGAGGACGAGGGTAAGAGGTGGAGTTGGAGGGGGTGGGGTGGGGGGAAGTGAGAGGGGCGGCAGAAGGAAGTCACGGATGAATGGAAGGGATAAAACGAAGGAGAAGAGAAACGTGGATCGCCGCGAACTTCAGAAATGTCATATCCGTCAGTGTCCGGACCCGTGGTGCCTTCTGAGGACAACCGGTTCCGCGCAAACGTCACCGATAAAGTATTGCCATTACACCCCCCACCCCGCTCCCCGCTCCCCTCACCGCTCCGCGCCGCCGTCTTCCAGCAATTACACGGGAAACGGGAACCATGAGTTTAATGTGTAGCGATAAGCGTTATCTCGCCGGGATCGTCGAGGAACGGACACGTGTTAACTTGGAAATAGGGGGCCTAAAAGAAAGTCGACGATAAAGGACTCTTTCACGCTGCGAAAGGCAGGAATTCCAGCATTTTCAGACTCGCTACGGATCAAGTGATTCGTTATGTGTAAACAATTCCAGCTCGGCAATTCCCTAATTCCTCGGAATTCCGGAGTCCTTGGACTGCATGGTGGTCGTTTTATCGCGAACCGATTTTGGTTTAGAATATCAAATATTCTTGTACTCCTGCAATAGGAATTCCTTTGATAGATACAAACAAGAATTTTGACACTAAGAATTCCCGAGAATTCTGTCCATTCATGCTCGGAATTCCAGGAATTCACAATATTCGATGATTTTTTGATATTCAGTAAGATTTGACGAATTCTCCCGTGGCAATTCCAAATACCCTTGCATTTCCACAACAGCAATTCCTTCGAAACATCCAAACAACAATTTTCACACAAAGAATTCGCGAGAATTCTATCATCGCGTGGCAGCAATTCCATGAATTCACAATTTCTCACGATTTCTAACCGTTCAGAGAGATTTCAGGGATTTTAACCTTACAATTCCAAACATTCTTGCGCTCCTGCAATAGGAATTCCATCAATCCATAGAAACAACGAATATTGAAACCAACAGAAATTGTGCGGAGCGGGTCGCGAAGAAAAGGAAACAGCAATTGCCGGAATTGCTACTATCAAAACACTATTTTCATCCAATAGTGAAACGTTAAAGCGATCCAACTGTTATTTATCTGATAATCCTCTATCGAATTCCACCGTATCTTGGAATTCCGATTGTGCGATGTCCAGAAATCCCCAGAATGGAACCAGTAGAAATTCCGTGGAGCTGTGTGTGCCGATACGCTAAGCCCGATAACAGGATGGAAACGAGAGGGAAAGGAAGTGGCTCAGAGCAGGCAACCGATACGGGCGCGCGGCTCGCAAGATGCGACTGTCAGACCATTAAACATTATTAATTAGCCCGATACAGTGATTAATGGCCGGATCCGCGATTGCTCCTGGCGAGTGTACGCGCACAGTGAGTCCTTTATGAAATTCGATTCGGCGGAACGCGAAGTAGGCTTGCCGGATGAAAATTCGTAGAATTCGTCGAGACGACGAACAACAATTAAGGAGAGGTACTTCTGATATGGTGAATTCCGGTTTCGATGATCGATGGTGCAATTAAGGCGGAGTTACGAGGAGTAATTCAGTGTCGACTACATCAATTCCTGCGGCAGGATTCGATAACCGAGGATTACGCAAGAACTTCCAAGAAATCGAAGTCTTCTGACCAACTGAAACAGTCGAGGAAGAAGAAGAATTCGTTGATGGAGCTTAAAGGTTGGAATGGTAATAATTACCCCGGCGACATCTGTCACGGGGGATCGATAACCCGACGACAATTAACTTTGAAAAATCGTGCCCAGTCACGTACCGATCTGGTTCTCTAGGGATCGACGGCGCGCGTACCTTAGGCCAGCCCTCGGGGATTTTAAAATTGCAATAATTACAAGGAGACATTTAATTGCGACTGTGCAAACCTCAACAGCGTGTCGCAACTTTGCGAAAGTGCTGGCGAAAGAATTGATTTTTCTATATTAAACACTCAACGATGTTTGAAATTGCCAGTGGGATAACTGTGAAGTTTCTCCAGGAATTATTCCAGCAATTACGCGACGGAATTACTCGAAATTCAGAAATTGCGCAAGGGAATTCGTCGAAATTCAGCAATCGCACAATGGACGGCTCGAAATTCAGCAATGTGCAATGAAATTCGTCGAAATTCAACAATTACGCAACGAAATTCGTCGAAATTCAGCAATCGCACAATGGAAGTCCTTGAAATTCAGCAATTGCACAACAGAATTACTCGAAATTCAGCAACTGCGCAAGGAAATTTGTTGAAATTTAACAATTGTGCAACGGAATTCGTCGAAATTCAGCAATTGCACAATAAAAGTCCTCGAAATTCAGCAACGTGCAATGAAATTCGTCAAAATTCAGCAATTGTGCGACGGAATTCGTCTAAATTCAGCAATTGCACAATGGAAGTCCTCGAAATTCAGCAATTGTGCAACGGAATTCGTCGAAATTTAACAATTGTGCAATGGAATTCGTCGAAATTCAGCAATTGCATAATAAAAGTCCTCGAAATTCAGCAATGGAGCAATGAAATTCGGCGAAATTCTGCAATTGCGCGACGGAATTCTTCGAAATTCAGCAATTGCACAATGGAAGTCCTCGAAATTCAGCAATTGCACAACAGAATTACTCGAAATTCAGCAATTGCACAATAAAAGTCCTCGAAATGCAGCAATGTGCAATGAAATTCGTCTAAATTCAGCAATTGTGCGACGGAATTTCTCGAAATTTAGCAATTGCGCGACGGAATTACTCGATATTTACCAATTGTGCAACGGAATTCGTCGAAATTCAGCAATTGCGCGACGGAATTACTCGAAATTCAGCAATTGCGCAAAGGTATTCGTCGAAATTCAGCAATAGCGGAGAGGAACTCATCGAAATTCTGTGAATACGCGTGGAATTCCGTCAACAGGGCTATCATGGTTCCCGAGGTCTCTCCACTGGAGTTTTAATTGATCAAATTCGAAGCGTTCCAGGCCCTCAGCGTAGTCCTGAGAAGCGTAAACCGCGAATAAAGATGAACCTGTACGTGTTCTCTCTTCTCCCCTCCTTTGATTTTATTTATTCCCCTACCACAGGGGCCAGCTGCATCGGCATACGAGCAATTTGTATCCCGACGAGAACAATGTTTGTATCGAGCTTGTATCGGCGCACTCCCTCCGCTTCTAGTCACGATTTAGTCAAGGATACACGGAGATCGTTATCGGGGCTACGCTCGTAAAACGATCGTTTACTCGCTGGAGTACGATCCAGCCGGAAAAGTCTCGATCTCTGGTTGGTAATCCTCCGATTTACAGCAATACTCTTTGAAAACAATGGGAGGGGCATCGGTACGACGCGTAGTTCCCTCGCCGGGTACGGCCTGGGGGCCCTGATTTTATTTTAATTGCGTTTCCTATTCTACGTGCCGTGATTGCATCGAGTGATATATGCGATAATTTATGGTCCGTGATTTCACGGAGGAAACTATGCTGGGAATGCGATACACGTTTGCATTGTGTCTTGAAAATACCTTGGGACGAAATATTATGTGCTCTTGCGAGTCTCATTCAGGATATTTATTTAATTTTTAGTGTACATCACGGAGATCCCAGTGTTTTCTTCGCTGAAGCGATCGTTAGATCGTGTCGATGCTTAAATTCCTGCAATTTTCTTTCGAATATTTATTGCGGGTAAGTTTGAAGAGAGGAAGAATTTCAACCATGCAATTCCAGGGTAAGTACTTCTTCTCGAGGCTGGAATTCTGTAGTTTCTGGGGTAAGTCGAGTCCACAGAATTCTATTTGGAAGTTGTGTTCTATTGGGTGTTACATTCTATTGGATCTGGAATATTTTATAATGTTATTATTGGCTACAATATTGATTTATTTTTTATGAAAAGATTGTCACGAACAAAGTTCTCATTCGTTGTAATTCTCCAATGTTGCAATTCTATGAAGACTGTTTTGATATTTTTCAATGCCTGAAAACGTTTCTGGTAGCACAGATGAGGAATATATTTATAAATAAGAGTATTTTGACGAGTTTTGATTGAAGCAGTTGAAAAAGTTTCGTGTTCTATGAGTAATAATAATTCTAAGACTTTTTAATATTCGATGATTCAAGGAAATTGTATGAATTCTTGCATTTTCGTAATAGGAATTATTTCGATACATCCAAACAACAATTTTCACACCAAGAATTCGCGAGAATTCTATCCATTTATGCTTGCAATTCCAGGAATTCACCATTTACGACGATTTTGTAAACATTCAGAAAGTTTTGACGAATTCTCCCTTGGCAATTCCAAATATTCTTGCATTCCTGCAATAGGAATTCCTTCGATACATCCAAACAACAATTTTCACACAAAGAATTCGCGAGAATTCTATCCATT
>NW_026531569.1:0-6692 GCF_026283585.1 Hylaeus volcanicus | reverse complement strand
AGAGAGAGAGAGAGAGAGAGAGAGAGAGAGAGAGAGAGAGAGAGAGAAACAAACAAACAAACAAACAAACAGACAAACAAACAAACACATTTATCCCTCAAATTAATCCTCTCTTACGACCATTATCTCCCAAATTTACGATAAACGCATTGGTAACTCTTTACTTATCGGGAGTCTATTTATAATGTTTTTAATTTCAATGTTCACTTCTTGGAATGTATTAACTACAATATGTTGTTGGTTGTCAACTTACAATGCTTAATTTTGGGAGACAGACAAGTTTCTTAACCCTTTCACTGCGAAGGCTGTACATATACGCTCAGAGAAATGTTTATATTCTATAAATCAATTTTTTAAAAATATCACCTCATAGGGAATGATGAGACGAAACTTTTTTATTTCTTCAGTTTATTCATAGGACGCTTAGTTTCGAAAATAAAAATTGAACAGTTAGAAGTTCGTTGCAAAAATTAAATTTCAGGAAAAAACTCTTCTAAGTTTTTAATTTTTATCTCCGAAACTAAACGTCCTATCAATAAACTGTACATATAACAAAGTTTCATCTTGTCATTCTCTATAAGGTGATATTTTTAAAAAATTCGATTGTTCCACTGTTGTTTTGTTTCTCATTAAGACAACAACAACAGGATTAGATCATTACGATATCTCAGGAAAAGGTATTAGAAGTATTCAATTTTTATCTCTGAAACTAAACGTCCTATGAATAAACTGTACATATAAAAAAGTTTCATCTTGTCATTCCCTATAAGATTATATCCTTTTTATTAAATTCACACCTTTTCCCTTCTTAAAATTTCTAGTAAAAATCGTCCTGTGGTGAAGGGATTAATATACCTTTAAGTAGTACAAGTTAATGTTAGCCTACATTAATTGTATATTAAGGTGAAAAGTCCTCTTCTAAGTTGTAAATTCTTTCGAAATAAGGTAGCAGTTAAAGTGTTGATGATGAAGTGACTTTATGACAAAAATTTCGAGAAACTACGTGAATCAAACTGACTGACTTGAGAGGTTTAGTGTTAGCGGACTATTTCTGTTTATATAAGTAAAGAAATAATGAAATAAGTAAAAATCGTCAAACAGAATAGGGCAGCGAGTCCCTCAGCAAATTTATCGCAACAAAATACCCCGAACAACGTTCTTGGGACGTACCACCGTTCGGCCTGTAACATTCACCCCCTTGGCGTTCTCTACGTGCAACGAATAAATCATCCTTCGCAGTCTTCCATCTGTATGGAACAGGACGCCCTCGTGGAAAACGCCTTGTTGCCTCTCTTCGTGAAAAGATGGCAACCATTTCTACGCACACGTATCGATCAATGCAACGTCCCCACGCGATTATTAGCGAATGTGTGTAAATGAAAATAGGAAATATTCATTTTTTGTGATTTTCTACCGTGTAACACATTTATGTGTTACGTCAACTGTAGAAGCTCAAATCACAGAGGGTTGTCAATTAAAATTGAAATTGCGTATTTGATTGCTTACGGAATATATATTTAATAAATGAAATTAATATGTGAAACACTGTTCACGTGCTTTTGCATTTCACACTGTAACAACGTTTGACATACTACCAATACCAAAATTTCATGCTTTTTACAATTTCTTCATGTTTTTCTTTATCTAGTATATCTAGTATCTTTTCTTCATATTGGCGGATTTACCTTGCATTAAATACTAAGAAAAACTGTTACACTTTGACTTCGACGTCATTGCAAAATGTCTATCTACTATATATGCTACCAAACAATCTACATCCCCCGTTCAGAAGTATGTGGACACTTCCTTAATAGAAATAAATATCTAATCAAAATTGCAAATGTAGTAATAACAATCATATCATTTATCTTTCGATATGTCTATGTTGTATTAGCGAATGTATTTCAAAATTTCTTTTACCAAACTTGGATACTATTAATTTCTTCATTGTATCCGAAGTAATATTGTCTCATTTATTTTGTAATATTTCGCCATAAATGTGTTCAATATATGAACTTCTCTATCTAAATGATTCCATAGTTCCACTATAAAATTGACCCTACCAGTCAAAACATTTAATATTATTAAATGTTGTTAAATACACATCTAATATAGAATTCAGCAACAAAAGTAGTATAGTAATAACATACGGTGTATATTAATTATTCCTTGAAAGTAGTAAGTGTCCACACATTTATGTGCGAGGGTGTACGTAAACAACTGTTACCGTACTTTAATTCACATGGTTTAAAAATGACTCAAGATGTTTATTTTAAATATCTCATTCTGCACAGTAATTATCTGATTTTTCATAATGTGTCACGTAATTCTACAACTCCAACGACCGTAATCTTCCCTATTGTTGATTACGTTCCGCGCCTTTAAGCTTTAAATGCCTCTAATATTAATAATCATAATTTTCCAGGCCACGATCATTAAGAAGCTCGTAAAAGCAATCGGTACGAGCTTCGGTTCGCTGAAAGATAAGCCGGTACGTTAGATTGCAGGTAAGTCGTTTCAACGAACGCCAAGCTGCATACGTAATTTTAGTTGAACTCTCCAACGCTATCGTAACTGCTTTCGGCGTGGAGGACAATGGCCGTACGTGAGCCAGAACTTCGAAACTTTCTTCTATATCGTACAGACCACTGCATTCCGAAGAAGGACCCTTTCATTCCGGCGCGAGATGCAGCCTTTGTTATCGATACCAGTCTACTTCAATAACTGAAGGAATTGGAAACGCCATTTTACGTTTCGACGATTCACGAAACACAAGAATCGTCAACTGTTGAGACCCAAAGTGATTTTATCCGCGTCAACGACTGGAAATCACTTTAATATATTGGTAGATTCGTAAAGGATAAAAGAGCATTTTTCAAAGGAGTTTGGCAGCCCTGATCTTCCAAACATTTGGCTGCTAAATACGACACTGGTCAATTTGGAAACGTTTCTGTTTTCTTGTGCTACTTCGGGGCATTTTATATAAAAAGAAATAGACCAGTAACTTTTTAGCGTTCTTAGAATTCTTTCACCACTTCAAACTCCGTCAGAAGGGATGAGTAAACACCTACAATAGCAGATAAGAGATTGAAACAGAAAGGAATATAAAGAGATTGTTCATTCCGCATGAAAACTATTACTACAGAGAGTATTCTTGGTATTAACTAATCGATCATTTGTTTAAATATTCCACCACTTCAAATCCCGTCAGAAGGGATGAGAAAACATCTACTAAAACATCTACTAAACATATCAGATTCGTGTTCCTCACATTAAAAAAACTTAGAAAACCATGCTGTCGTCAAAATAAATTTTTTTTATAAAGTTACCCTATCTAGGCTCTCCTCTATGGGCATAAATTTTAATTCAAAATTTTTCATTTTTTATTTCGACGAATGTATGGTTTTCTAAGTTTTTTGGGGCGAGGAACACGAATCTGATATGTTTAGTAGATGTTTTAGTAGATGTTTTCTCATCCCTTCTGACGGGATTTGAAGTGGTGGAATATTTAAACAAATGATCGATTAGTTAATACCAAGAATACTCTCTGTAGTAATAGTTTTCATGCGGAATGAACAATCTCTTTATATTCCTTTCTGTTTCAATCTCTTATCTGCTATTGTAGGTGTTTACTCATCCCTTCTGACGGAGTTTGAAGTGGTGAAAGAATTCTAAGAACGCTAAAAAGTTACTGGTCTATTTCTTTTTATATAAAATGCCCCGAAGTAGCACAAGAAAACAGAAACGTTTCCAAATTGACCAGTGTCGTATTTAGCAGCCAAATGTTTGGAAGATCAGGGCTGCCAAACTCCTTTGAAAAATGCTCTTTTATCCTTTACGAATCTACCAATATATTAAAGTGATTTCCAGTCGTTGACGCGGATAAAATCACTTTGGGTCTCAACAGTTGACGATTCTTGTGTTTCGTGAATCGTCGAAACGTAAAATGGCGTTTCCAATTCCTTCAGTTATTGAAGTAGACTGGTATCGATAACAAAGGCTGCATCTCGCGCCGGAATGAAAGGGTCCTTCTTCGGAATGCAGTGGTCTGTACGATATAGAAGAAAGTTTCGAAGTTCTGGCTCACGTACGGCCATTGTCCTCCACGCCGAAAGCAGTTACGATAGCGTTGGAGAGTTCAACTAAAATTACGTATGCAGCTTGGCGTTCGTTGAAACGACTTACCTGCAATCTAACGTACCGGCTTATCTTTCAGCGAACCGAAGCTCGTACCGATTGCTTTTACGAGCTTCTTAATGATCGTGGCCTGGAAAATTATGATTATTAATATTAGAGGCATTTAAAGCTTAAAGGCGCGGAACGTAATCAACAATAGGGAAGATTACGGTCGTTGGAGTTGTAGAATTACGTGACACATTATGAAAAATCAGATAATTACTGTGCAGAATGAGATATTTAAAATAAACATCTTGAGTCATTTTTAAACCATGTGAATTAAAGTACGGTAACAGTTGTTTACGTACACCCTCGCACATAAATGTGTGGACACTTACTACTTTCAAGGAATAATTAATATACACCGTATGTTATTACTATACTACTTTTGTTGCTGAATTCTATATTAGATGTGTATTTAACAACATTTAATAATATTAAATGTTTTGACTGGTAGGGTCAATTTTATAGTGGAACTATGGAATCATTTAGATAGAGAAGTTCATATATTGAACACATTTATGGCGAAATATTACAAAATAAATGAGACAATATTACTTCGGATACAATGAAGAAATTAATAGTATCCAAGTTTGGTAAAAGAAATTTTGAAATACATTCGCTAATACAACATAGACATATCGAAAGATAAATGATATGATTGTTATTACTACATTTGCAATTTTGATTAGATATTTATTTCTATTAAGGAAGTGTCCACATACTTCTGAACGGGGGATGTAGATTGTTTGGTAGCATATATAGTAGATAGACATTTTGCAATGACGTCGAAGTCAAAGTGTAACAGTTTTTCTTAGTATTTAATGCAAGGTAAATCCGCCAATATGAAGAAAAGATACTAGATATACTAGATAAAGAAAAACATGAAGAAATTGTAAAAAGCATGAAATTTTGGTATTGGTAGTATGTCAAACGTTGTTACAGTGTGAAATGCAAAAGCACGTGAACAGTGTTTCACATATTAATTTCATTTATTAAATATATATTCCGTAAGCAATCAAATACGCAATTTCAATTTTAATTGACAACCCTCTGTGATTTGAGCTTCTACAGTTGACGTAACACATAAATGTGTTACACGGTAGAAAATCACAAAAAATGAATATTTCCTATTTTCATTTACACACATTCGCTAATAATCGCGTGGGGACGTTGCATTGATCGATACGTGTGCGTAGAAATGGTTGCCATCTTTTCACGAAGAGAGGCAACAAGGCGTTTTCCACGAGGGCGTCCTGTTCCATACAGATGGAAGACTGCGAAGGATGATTTATTCGTTGCACGTAGAGAACGCCAAGGGGGTGAATGTTACAGGCCGAACGGTGGTACGTCCCAAGAACGTTGTTCGGGGTATTTTGTTGCGATAAATTTGCTGAGGGACTCGCTGCCCTATTCTGTTTGACGATTTTTACTTATTTCATTATTTCTTTACTTATATAAACAGAAATAGTCCGCTAACACTAAACCTCTCAAGTCAGTCAGTTTGATTCACGTAGTTTCTCGAAATTTTTGTCATAAAGTCACTTCATCATCAACACTTTAACTGCTACCTTATTTCGAAAGAATTTACAACTTAGAAGAGGACTTTTCACCTTAATATACAATTAATGTAGGCTAACATTAACTTGTACTACTTAAAGGTATATTAATCCCTTCACCACAGGACGATTTTTACTAGAAATTTTAAGAAGGGAAAAGGTGTGAATTTAATAAAAAGGATATAATCTTATAGGGAATGACAAGATGAAACTTTTTTATATGTACAGTTTATTCATAGGACGTTTAGTTTCAGAGATAAAAATTGAATACTTCTAATACCTTTTCCTGAGATATCGTAATGATCTAATCCTGTTGTTGTTGTCTTAATGAGAAACAAAACAACAGTGGAACAATCGAATTTTTTAAAAATATCACCTTATAGAGAATGACAAGATGAAACTTTGTTATATGTACAGTTTATTGATAGGACGTTTAGTTTCGGAGATAAAAATTAAAAACTTAGAAGAGTTTTTTCCTGAAATTTAATTTTTGCAACGAACTTCTAACTGTTCAATTTTTATTTTCGAAACTAAGCGTCCTATGAATAAACTGAAGAAATAAAAAAGTTTCGTCTCATCATTCCCTATGAGGTGATATTTTTAAAAAATTGATTTATAGAATATAAACATTTCTCTGAGCGTATATGTACAGCCTTCGCAGTGAAAGGGTTAAGAAACTTGTCTGTCTCCCAAAATTAAGCATTGTAAGTTGACAACCAACAACATATTGTAGTTAATACATTCCAAGAAGTGAACATTGAAATTAAAAACATTATAAATAGACTCCCGATAAGTAAAGAGTTACCAATGCGTTTATCGTAAATTTGGGAGATAATGGTCGTAAGAGAGGATTAATTTGAGGGATAAATGTGTTTGTTTGTTTGTCTGTTTGTTTGTTTGTTTGTTTGTTTCTCTCTCTCTCTCTCTCTCTCTCTCTCTCTCTCTCTCTCTCTCTCT